>NC_068433.1:41082990-41222990 GCF_023373465.1 Oncorhynchus keta
CACACACACACACACACACACACACACACACACACACACACACACACCAGTGTAGGTTGCTGAGAGGAGGACGGCTCATAATAATGTCTGGAACGGAGCAAGTGGAATGGCATCAAGCACAAGGAAACCATGTGTTCGGTGTGTTTGATACCATTCCACCTATTCCGTTCTAGTCATTACCATGAGCCTGTCCTCCCCAACTAAGGTGCCACCAACCTGCTGTGACACATACACACGCATCCTCTCCCCTGATTCAGATTTGGGGTGGCCCGGACAAGCATTGATTTCAACGTCAAGAGACCTTGATTTTTGGTTCAGACCAAATCTGAACCAATGATAGACGTCCTTGATTTAGCCCAAGCATAGACGTCCATAATTGGTTCAGATTTGGTCGGGTCCAGACCAATCATAGACATATTTGTTCAACAAGTTTGCACAGCACAGTACAGCAGAGTACAGTAAATTACAGTACACAGTACAGTAAAAAAAATGTGTAGTTGAGTACAGTACCCTACTAAACTCTACTGAATTAAACTATGCCGTATTGTACTGTACTCTACTGAATTAGAGCAGCAGATTATTAGGAGGCAGTAATTTGTCGGACGTGGCCACAGTGTCCTCCACCCCCCGAGTTTCAGCCTCCAGTATCTAGGTGCCAGGGGGCTCTAGGGTCAGTCTGTTTAATCAGGTGTAATTATCCTGTCTTATCTGGTGTCCTGTGTGAATTTAAGTATGCTCCATCTAATTCTCTCTTCCTCCCCTCCCGGAGGACCTGAACCCTCGGACCATGCCTCAGGACTACCTTCCCTGATGACTCCTGGCTGTCCCCAGTCCACCTAGTAGTGCTGCTGCTCCAATTTCAACTGTTCTGCCTGCGGCTATGGAACCCTGCCATGTTCACCGGACGTGTTACCTTGTCCTGGACCTGCTTTTGTTCAACTCTACCTCTCACTTTCTCTCTCTCTCGATCATTCCCGCACCTGCTGTCTCAACCTCTGAATACTCGGCTATGAAAAGCCACCTGACATTTACTCCTGAGGTACTGACCTGTTACACCCGCTAGTCTACAACTGCTGTGATTATTATTTGACCCTGTTGGTCACCTATGGACATTTGAACATCTTGAAGAACAATCTGGCCTTAATGTCCATGTACTCTTATAATCTCCACCCGGCACAGCCAGAAGAGGCCTCCCCTCAGAGCCTGGTTCCTCTCTAGGTTGCTTCCTAGGATCCTCTTTTCTAAGGAGTTTTTTCCTAGCCACTGTGCTTCTACATCTGCATTGCTTGCTGTTTGGGATTTTAGGCTGGGTTTCTGTTTAAGCACTTTGTGACATCTGCTGATGTTAAAAGGGCTTTATAAATACATTTGATTTGAATTCAACTATACTGTACTGTACTCTACTGAATTAAACTATATTGTACTGTACTTTTATCTATTCTACTGTACTCTACTCTAATGAATTAAACTCTACTGTACTGTGCTCTTCTGTGGTCTACTGTGTTGTACTGTACTTTGAGGGTCACACTTGTGAAACAGCCTAGACGTCTTTGCTTCGTTCAGATTTGGATCTGGTCCGCACCGAACAAATGTGTACTTGTTTGGGGGCGGAGTTTATTCATAAATACCCAGCATGCTTTGCAAGTGTTTACATTTAGGTCAGTGCATTTAACTAAGGTAGATAAACAACAACATATCACAGTCATAGCAACTACAAAAAAATCTGTAACCGTTACTCAGAATCTATTGGTTGATTTATGATGTTGGATAGATTTCAAGATCATTGCTGCTGGAGTTTTAAAAAAAAATGTTAAGGTAGAAAAAAGCCCAAAATAAAATAAACAAAGTCCAAAAAATATACTTTTTAAATAAACGTCCTCTCACTGTTAACTGCGTTTTTTTTCAGCAAACTTAACATGTGTAAATATTTGTATAAACATAACAAGATTCAAAAACTGAGACATAAACTGAAGAAGTTCCACAGACATGTGACTAACAGAATTGGAATAATGTGTCCCTGAACAAGGGGGGTCAAAATCAAAAGTAACAGTCAGTATCTGGTGTGGCCACCAGCTGCATTAAGTACTGCAGTGCATCTCCTACTCATGGACTGCACCAGATTTGCCAGCTCCTGCTGTGAGATGTTACCCCACTCTTCCACCAAGGCACCTGCAAGTTCCCAGACATTTCTGGGGGAAATGGCCCTAGCCCTCACCCTCCAATCCAGCAGGTCCAAGACGTGCTCAATTGAATTGAGATCAGAACACTGACATTCCTGTCTTGTAGGAAATCACGCACAGAAAGAGCAGTGTGACCGGTGGCATTGTCAATGCTGGAGGGTCATGTCAGGATGAGCCTGCAGGAAGGGTACCACATGAGAGAGGAGGATGCACAGCATTGAGATTGCCTGCAATGACAACAAGCTCAGTCCGACGATGCTGTGACACAACGCCCCAGACCATGACGGACCCTTCTCCTCCAAATCGATACCGCTCCGGAGTACAGGCCTCGGTGTAATGCTCATTCCTTCGATGATAAACGCAAATCCGACCATCACCCCTGGTGATACAGAACCGCGACTCACCAGTGAAGAGCACTTTCTGCCAGTCTTGTTTGGTCCAGCGACGGTGGGTTTCTGCCCATAGGCGACGATGCTTCCTTGCAGCATGCCTAAGGCACATTCACGCAGATGAGCATGGACCCTGGGCATCTTCATTTTGGTGTTTTTCAGAGTCAGTAGAAAGGGCTCTTTAGTGTCCCAGTTTTGTGACATTAATTGCCTGTCTGTAAACTTTAGTGTCTTAATCACTGGTGCATGTTCATTAATTGTTTATGGTCCATTGAATAAGCATGGAAAACGGTGTTTAAACCCTTTACAATGAAGATCTGTGAAGTTATTTGGATTTTTTTTACAAATTATCTTTCAATGACAGGGTCCTGAAAAAGGGATGTTTCTTTTTTTCTGAGTTTATATTATTAGAAAAACGTACATGAACGTATGTGATATAGTGATGGGACGTTTGTCTCTTTTTAACAACTCTGATCTTTTAGAGTCGTTCAGTGAGAATAAAGAATTGTTTTGACTCCTTTCATTCATTTGAGTCAGTAATAATAATAATGATTCTACAAGCCTCGCGTTCACATGTCCTTCACTACAGGGGGTTTATTTGTGACTGAGCTTTGTAAAAATGTGCTTTAATAAACAATGTACATTTGTTGTTTGCTTGGCATACAAATAAGATCATTTTAAAATATAGTTTAGACCGGGTCTATTTGTGGAGGCCGCAACGGGGCTAGGCTAGATTGTGAACGGCACTTGGAGGAATGCATTGCTTGACTGCCGTGAGAGTGATACGCTCGCCAACTGCAGCCCCCAAAATAATTTGTTCTCGGGTTTGAATTTTTTGAGAAGGGTTTTGGTTCTACAAAGTTGTGTCCTTCATAACATTCTATAATCAATTAATTGCATTCATTCTTGCACGATGAGATGAATTATCAGTCGGTGCAGTTCAAGATGTTTTTATTTCTATTACAGCATATTGAATGACTCATTCATATTCCATTCACCCAGCTCAATGTAACATCGGTAGGTTTAGGCTACTACATAAATCTTCCATGTTTCCCTGTACCCATCATGAGGTTGCTACAACCTAGCCTACAAATGAAAAATATAATGGGTTGAGAGACAAATGGGAGTAATCAAGATGACAAACAGTGACACATTCAGTACCGCCTTGCAAACTCTTGTCTCCATCTAGATGATCAAGGGTGTAATCATTAGTCCAAACGAAAGTTTCTATTGAACAATTCAGGTAGGTTTATCCCTGTTTGATTCTGTTTAAGAAATTTTTTTTTTTTTTCAACAGAATCGGCAGAATGAATATAGCCCCGATCACCCGCACACATAGTTCACTCTCATAGCAACCACACGCAAACAGGATCAGCACTTTTCTCCTTGTATAATTCCTTCTCGCATCTACGCACTCTCCTCCTCCTCCATTTTGCCTTCGCTTGTGGACTTCAGTGTACAGCACAACAGCTGTCTGTGGCCGGGCGAAAAAACCTTTCCAAGACAAACCTTCCAAACATAACTGCTAACCACTACACACATCCTACATCGTTGTCAATGTCACTATATTAGCTAACGTCATAGTCAACATACATACTATAAACTAATGCGTTAGTAAACCCTCTACAATCACGCAGTAGAGTGTACAGCAAGCAGTTTAGCAGTTACACTGGCGGGCCCCAGTAGCAATAAATTAATATAACTGAAAGCTTAACTTGACTTGGAAGAGTTTCAGTGTTTGATAGCCTTAGCAAACTAGCTAACATGAATAGTATTCCTCTCTGTTTGAACCAGGTGATTGAGTAGACTAAATTAGCTGGCTGCATTAGCTAGCTAAGTAGGTCAAAGTGAAAGCAAAATAATATAGCTCTCTATCTATCTCTCTCTCTCTGCTGCTGCTTCTCAATTTTTTAAGAAATGAATTGGTTCAAAACTGTTCAACTACTATTTTTCTCCCTCTTTGAGTCAATTACTCACCACATGTTATGCACTGCAGTGCTAGCTAGCTGTAGCGTATGCTTTCAGTACTAGATTGATTCTGTGATCCTTTGATTGGGTGGATAACATGTCAGTTCATTCAGCAAGAGCTCTGATAGGTTGAAGGAAATCCTCCGGAAGTCATCATAATTACTGTTCAAGTTTATGAAATGGGGTGAGAGCCATGAGCCTCCTCGGTTTTGTATTGAAATCAAAGTACCCATAACAGGATGGAAAATAGCTGTCCTCTGGCTATACCATGGTGCTACCCCAAAGAGTGCTGTTGAGGCTACTGTAGACCTTTTTAGATTTTTTATGTTTCACAATTGTTTTTAAATTAAATTAATTGAGTTGGAATGGTCCTCCTCTGAAGGAGTCAAAACATGTATTTTTCTTCTGTATGTTGATCTATTAAAGAGGAATGGTCCAATATTCCTCCTGACCGTTGTGCAGGTCTGATCCGCAACAACAGAAAACGTTTGGTTGAGGTTATTGCTGCCAAGGAGGGTCAACCAGTTGTTAAATCCAAGGCTTCACATACTTTTCCCACCCTGCACTGTGAATGTTTACACGGTGTGTTCAATAAAGACATGAAAACGTATCATTGTTTGTGTGTTATTCGTTTATGCAGACTGTGTTTGTCTATTGTTGATGAAGATCAGATTTTATGACCAATTTATGCAGAAATCCAGGTTATTCCAAAGGGTTCACATACGTTTTCTTGCTTTTGTATACTGTTATAGCAGCAAAGGGGGAACCAACTCCATTTTGGAATGAGATGTTCGACGAGTAGGGCTCCACATACGTTTGGTCATGTGGTGTTAATATGTTTGACGTCAGTATAAGACGTCTTTTCAACGTCCATATAAGACCTATTTTCGACATCAGGAAAATATTTCTTCTAACCTTTCATTCAGAAAGTGAAATGCACATGATGTCAACATCTGGAAAAGACCACTAAAAGATTCATTTTCAACATCGTTTCACTTACTGAGGACACAGTGTGTTGAGGAGGAGCAGCCCTCGACCAGAGAGTGATATGGCTGTTCAGTTAGGACACCATTCTGCACCAGTCCGTCCCTCTGCTCTCATTACACATTCAAGCATTCTACCCCCTCTCTCTCCCCAGACACACTCAATTATTTAGCTGTAGATTAATATTAGAGTGTATGATAAACAACCAGGACACTTTGACTCCACCCTCAGAGGACAGGAGCGGTGACGTAGTGGAGTTTTGCCAATACATTGCAGTGCATTGGCAGTATTTAGTATAGTACCTGAACCAGGCAGGTAACATTTAGGTGTAATACAGTACTAGACCTGGATCCGAGTGATGCAGATTTGGCAGAGATATCGGAGTGTGTATTTCTGTTGGAAGCTGAAGCTTTGATTTGGTTTAAAGGCAGAAGAGAAAAGATAATGACTCCTACTCAACTCCTGCAAGTCTTTGTCAGTTAGTGAACACACACACACAGAAATACTTTGCAAGGTATTGCTCCCCAGCATTAATTAGTTTGATTCATTCTGTGTCCGCCACACTAGCAACCATCCCCAGGGTAGCCAATAAACATGTGTGTGTGTGTGTGTGTGTGTGTGTGTGTGTGTGTGTGTGTGTGTGTGTGTGTGTGTGTGTGTGTGTGTGTGTGTGTGTGTGTGTGTGTGTGTGTGTGTGTGTGTGTGTGTGTGTGTGTGTGTGTGTGTGCTCTTGATATTGTCAGATATTGTCAGATGTGGTACCCAGGATGATATTTACCCTCTTGAGTTGTCTAATTAGCATACAGTAAACAGGCTGGCAACAGCAGCCCGGATGGAATAGAGACGAGTCATGCCAGCTACCTCTGCAACCAGCCAGAACCACTAGGAAGGTACATCTGAGAGGGAGGTGGTGAATGGAGAGAGGTAGGGATAGTTAGTGGGAGAAAGATGGATTTTTAGGGAGAAAGGGGGATTATAGAGACGGAGGTTAGAGATAGAAACACAGGAATCCGAAGAGGACAGGTAGAATGAGAGAGGGAGGTGGAGGAGAGTGATGGAGAGAAATAATTAGAGCGGGGGGAGAGAAGGAGAATATGAGATGAGAAGAAAGGCAGGGGAGAGAGGGACAGGGAGACAGAGTGGAAGGAGAGAGGTAGAATGAAAAATGTTAGAGGGACACAGCATGTTTGCTGATATCGTGGGGAGAGAGGGAGAGGAAGAAGAGGGGAGGGAGTGCGAATGAGAACTGTTGAGGTGGAGTGAGAGGGGTCATTATCATGCTGGAGATGGCTGGCTGTCACGCTTGGCTGTTGAAGAGAGCGGACACGACTCAAGAGATGTGGACACTGTCTTGTCGTGTGTCGACACATTGCATGTCTGCCGCTGTAACATATGGACTGCTAATGTCTTCTCTGGCTGCTGGCTGAGGGAGGAGAAGACTTTGAGAGAGGCTTGAGGTGAACAGGCTGGGTACATAAACACACTGAAACTGAAGCCAATATTAGCCACTCTAATGAACATATTGGATCCTTTTCCCCAGTGCTGATGGGACATCGATGTGATGTGGTTATATGGAGGGAGTGCACACACACATGCATGCACACACGTGTACTACCCATACACATGATTTCATGCAAGCGCACACACACACACACACACACACACACACACACACACACACACACACACACACACACACACACACACACACACACACACACACACACACACACACACACACACACACACATACAGATGCTTGCAGGCACACATTCACATTTGTGTGTAGCCCCAGCCTCGTACCATTAAGGACTGATGTCTGCCTCTCTGATATCTTGGCTAGAGGAGATTGTAAATAAACCTCATAAAGCTAAGGGGCAATTCCACGGTAACTGAATCAAGCTTTGACTTACAGACAAACAGAAACCATTGATTTTCAAAGTTTAACAAACCTCTGCACAATGACGACTTATAACAATTTCCACTGAACATTCTACAAAAACGAATTTAGTGGAAGATCTACAGTATGCAGATGGAATTACAGTAAAATCTCCCTCAGGTTTTTTTGAGAACACATTTTCCAACAACTCTGTTAAATATCTGCTCCGAATTAAGATTTAAAGATTTAAAGATGTCAGCAATATCACAGCACCTTGAGTTCTATCTTGAGTTCTATTTTTGTTATTGTACTATAGTAAGTGAAGAGGATTTACACCCGGTAACGGAATTAAACCATGGGTCCATGATCTGTACTAAACTGAAATTCATAATTATGGATATCAATGTCATCCTCCTTATATTTCACAAGTTCGGGCATCACAGTGCTGCACAGCAGAGTGTAGTAGAGTACCATACCGGACAGTACAGATCAGTACAGTACAATACATTATAGCACATCATAGCACAGTAAAGTAGAGTTCAGTGCAGTAGAGTACTGTAGTGTACAGTAAAGTAGAGCAGAGTTGTATTTATACTCTGCTTTTCTTTGCTATACTGTGTTGTACTGTACTACTGAATGGTATTGGACTGTACTTTACTGTGCTCTACTGACTGTACAGTATTCTGTTGTACTGTGCTGTGCTGTCCAAACGTATTAAACACGTCTATGATAGGTTCAGATTTGGTCCAGTCCGGTCCATGTAAGTCGGAGCTCAGTGGGTTCGGATGCTGGTTACAGTTTATGGAATGAGAGGGGGCACATGAGTAGGCGAGAGGTGACGTTAACTGGAAAGTGAGAGAGGCAAAGAGATAGGGACAGAGAGGGAGGGGTTGTACAGACTCAGTTTTTTTAACACTATTGGTTTGAACACAAGAGAAAAGAAAGAAACGGAAAATGAGCTGAACATATCAGTATATAACATATCAGTATGCCAGTGGAAGGGAGGACTGTAAGCAGGGGACCCAACTGTTCCAGTAATTCTGTTACTGGTTTTCGGGTAATTTTGAAACGGAATTACAAGTTTTAATCACTTAATAATTCATAAACAACATTTATATCAGAAAAATCCCTATAACTACTTGTTAGGTCATTACTTGTTAATTATGTGAACTTTCATTATCATCCCCCTCATGAGGGAGAGCAATTATCTTTGTGGGTTTTTGGTAACATAATTACCAGGCACAAGGCAATATTTATTACATTTACAGAAGCTAAACAATTAATCCAAAATGAAATATAACATAAGTGTTGATATTAGTTGGCATGGGTCTTCAAGTCAACATTATTGTGTTTCTATGTATTTCTGATACATTTAAAGACGTTTTCTGGTAGATCTGTTCATCCAGAAATCAAAGCCATCACTTATGCCAAATTCTTTTGATGTAAAATAGTTGAAAATATATCTATCCCTTCATTTACCAAAAATATACCTATAATTTAACACCTAATTTGATACGCTCCTATGAAGTAGACATGGGTCCTTAAGAAACACAAAGGCACTTGAGAAACTGAACTGTTGTAAGGCTCACAAAGCTAAAAAAAGTGTCAGTGCGCAACCTTGACATCTGTTGACAATGCAACAGAACAGATTAACCGGAATAACATTTACTCTCACAGGTGGCCAAAAATAACTACATAAAAGCCACACCCCTACTTAGCCATACCTTCAGTCTTCTGATCTGACCTGGAGGATAAAAACTGGCTGTTGTTGTTTTTAGCCCACAATTCTTTTGGGGTGTAGCAGGCAATTGTCACATCTATTTTCTATGCAAACGTTCTAAATGTCGACAAAGAATCACTGTAAAAGTTCTCTCTCTATCTTCCTCTTTCTCTCTCTCTACACTTAAAAAAATGCTTTGTTGTTTATTTGACCAAACATGCTGGGTTGCAGGTGTTTGGTCACTTTGTTGGGTTGTTTTCTTTAAAAACGCTGGGTTATTGATGCTGGGTGCTGGGTTATTGGTGCTGGTTTATTGAGATATGACCCAGCGGGTCAGATCAGAAGACTGGAGGGGTAGTTTATTAGTGGCGTGGCTTTCAGATATTTATTTTTATCCACCCAAGAGAGTAAATGTCATTCCTATTCATCTGTTTTATTAGATCGTCATCGCATGTTAAGGTTGAACATTGACATATAAGACAATGATGCCTCCATACATTACAGTGAATTTGGAAAGTAGTAAGACCCCTTAACTTTCTCCTCATTTCGTTCCATTACAGCCTTATTCTAAAATTGATTAACCAAAATACTCCATAATAATGAAGTGAAACCAGGCTTTTACACATTTTTACAAATTTATAAAACAAATCTGAAACATAAATAGCTTATTTACATGTGCATTCAGACCCTTTGCTATGAGACTTGAAATTGAGCTCAGGTGCATCCTGTTTCCATTGATTATCCTTGAGATGTTTTTTACAACTTGATTGAAGTCCACCTGTGGTAAATTCAATTGATTGGACATTATTTGGAAAGGCAAACGCCTGTCTATATAAGGTCCCACAGTTGACAGTGCATGTCAAGGCAAAATAATTGTCTGTAGAGCTCCAAGACAAGATTGTGTCGAGGCAAAGATCCGAGAAATGGTACCAAAAAATGTCTGCATCATTGAAGGTCCCCAAAAACACAGTGGAATCCATCCTTCTTAAATGGAAGAAGATTGGAACCACCAAAACTCTTCTGGGAGCTGACCACTAGGCCAAACTGAGCAATCTGGTGAGAAGGGCCTTGGTCAGGGAGATGACCAAGAACCCGATGGTTACTCTGACAGAGCTCCAGACGTCCTCTGTTGAGATGGGAGAACCTTCCAGAACGACAACCATCTCAGCAGCACTCCACCAGTGTTAGAGTGGCCAGATGGAAACCACTCCACCGTAAAAGTCACATGACAGCCCACTTGGAGTTTGCCAAAAGGCACATAAAAGAATCTCAGACCGTGAGAAACAAGATTCTCTGGTCTCATGAAACCAAGATTGAACTCTCTGGCCTGAATGCCAAGTGTCACATCTGGAGGAAACCTGGCACCATCAAAATTGTGAACCATAGTGGTGGCAGCATCATGCTGTGGCAATGTTTTTCAGCAGCAGGGACTGGGAGACTAGTCTGGATCGAGGGAAAGATGAATGGAGCAAAGTATAGAAAGATCCTTGATGAAAAACCTGCTCCAGAGCACTCAGGACCTCAGGGGTGGCTTCGGGACAAGTCTCTGAATGTCCTTGAGTGGCCCGGCCAGAGCCTGTACTTGAACCCGATTGAACATCTCTGGAGAGACCTGGAAATATCTGTGCAGCATTGCTCCCCATCCAACCTGACAGAGTTTGAGAGGATCTGCAGAGACGAATGGGAGAAACTCCTCAAATACGGGTGCTTGTGGCGTCATACCCAAGAAGACTTGAGGCTGTAATCGCTGCCGAAAGTGCTTCAACAAAGTACTAAATAAAGGGTCTGAATACTTATGTAAATATGATATTTCAGTTGTTTTTTTATATACATTTGCAAAAAAATCTAAAAACCTGTTTTTGCTTTGTGTGGGTATTGTGTGTAGATTGATGAGGGGGGGGGACAATTTAATAAATTATGAGTAAAGTGGTAACATAACATTCTGGAAAAAGTCAAGGGGTCTGAATACTTTCTGAATGTACTGTATATATACAAAAGTACAGTACTTGTAAAACAATTGGACACATCTACTAAGCTTTCTTTATTTTTACTATTTTCTACATTGTAGAATAATAGTGGAGAAATCAAAACTATGAAATACCACATATGGAATCATGTAGTAACCAAAAATATTTTATATTTGAGATTTTTAAAAGTAGCCAACTTTTACCTTGATGACAACTTTGCACACTTGTTATTTTCTCAACCAGATTCTTGAGGTAGTCACCTGGAATGCATTTCAATAAACATGTGTGCCTTGTTAAATGTTAATTTGTGGAATTTTAGCCTTCTTAATGCTAATGTGTGGGGGTGCTTTTCTGGTCACACTGTCAGTGATTTATTTATAATTCAAGGCACACTTAACCAGCATGACTACCAGCAGCGATACGCCATCCCATCTGGTTTGCGCTTAGTGGGACTATCATTTGTTTTTCAACAGGACAATGACCCAACACATCTCCACACCTCTTTGACCACGGAAAGTGATGGAGTGCTGCATCAGATGACCTGGCATCCACAATCACCAGACCTCAACCCAATTGAGATGGTTTGGGATGACTTGGACCGCAGAGTGAAGGAAAATCAGCCAACAAGTGGTTAGCATATGTGGGAACTCCTTCAAGACTGTTGGAAAAGCATTACTCATGAAGCTGGTTGAGAGAATTCCTAGACTGTTTATAGCTGTCATCAATGCAAAGGGTGGCTACTTTGATGAAACTCAAATATAAAATATATTTGGATTTGTTTAACACTTTTTTGGTTACGACATGATTCCATGTGTGTTATTTCATAGTTTTGATGTCTTCACTAGTATTCTACAACGTAGAAAATAGTAAAAGACCAAAAAAAAACTTGAATGAGTAGGTGTGTCCAAACTTCTGACTGGTACTGTATGTGGACACACCTTCCAGTTATTGGATTTGGCTATTTCAGCCACACTAATTGCTGACAGGTGTATAAAATTAAGCATATAGCCATGCAATCTCCATAGACAAACAGTGGCAATAGAATGGCCCGCCTGAAGAACTCAGTGACTTTTAACGTGGCAATGTCATGGGATGTCACCTTTCAAACAAGTCATTTGGTCAAATTTCTGCTCTGCTAGAGCTACCCCGGTTATCTGAAAGTGCTGTTATTGTGAAGTGGAAACTTCTAGGAGCAACAATGACTCAGCCGTGAAGTGGTAAGCCACACAAGCTCACAGAATGGGACCGCCGAGTGCTGAAGCTCATAGTGTGCAACCGACTGACCTCGGTTGCAACACTCACTACCAGGTTCCAAACAGCCTCCAGAAGCAATGTCAGCACAAGAGCTGTTCATCGAGAGATTCATGGGTTTCCATGGCCAAGCAGCAGCACACAAGTCTTGCTCACCATGCGTAATGACAAGCATCGGCTGGAGTGATGTAAACCTCGCTCCCATTGGACTCTGGAGCAGTTGAAACGCATTTTCTGGAGTGATGAATCACGCTTCACCAACAGACAAATCTGGGTTTGGCGGATGCCAGAAGAACGCTACCTGCCCCAATGCATAATACCAACTGTAAAATTTGGTGGAGGAGGAATAGTGAGTGGTCTGGCGCTAGGCCTCTTAGTTCCAGTGAAGGGAAATCTTAACGCTATCAGTTGATCATTGACTAACTGCTGTCCGAGCTCTAATCAGAGATGAGCATAAATGGCTGATCTGAGACCTGTCCTGCTGTCTCTACTCTGCTCTGTTGACATTGCTGGGTGTACAGAGAACCAGTCCAACAGAAAGCCCCTTTCATCCTCTGGTATATGTCAAGCTAGAGGAGCAGACTCTAACTGCAGTCTGAGGGAGGGAAAGACTTCCAACGTCACATGGAAATGCCTTAAAGCATCCTGCTAGCTCAGGGAGATAATGGAGAGCCACGGGGAAGCTTCTCTCTCACATACCATGGGGACTATCTTCAGCTCGCTCCACATAGAGTGCAACCCAATATGAGGCTGATGTATTGTCAAAATGACAATTCCATGGGTATAGGCTAACATTGTGTTGTGGTATGGATAGGCAGAGGAAGAAAACATTTGGAAACGTTCAACAATTACTTCCATGCTGATTGGCTGATCTTTCCTGGCAATGCAGGTCTAGGCCTGGGTTGGACGACACAGCCCCCTCATGTCATATAAAAGATGCTCTCTCTTTGTGAGTGTCTTCTGTGCTTATTGTGTATCACTGGGTATGTTTGCAGCATTCCTAAACTTCCTTTTAGGAAAGAAAAGCAATATTACCTCCTACTCAATTCAAATCATTGCGAAACACCCATTCCTAATGGCTTTCATCAGCGAGATGTTTAAAGGCATGGGACTGAAGTAATATTACTTTCAGGAAGACAACTTAACTAAGTGAACTCCTGCCCCGGACTCTACATGAGTCACCTGCTAATGGCATGTAGGAAGTAGTGAGGATGCAAATTATATACAACATTGACTGTTGACATTTCGTTGTAAAGCCATTCATCTTTGAAATGTCTGGTATGGCGTAATAGCTTTCTCATTCTGACAGGTTTTGAACAATTACTCCGGGAGTGCAGCTGGCAGGCGAAGTTGAGATGTTAGAGTTTGCTTTTGATATTTAATCTCGGAGTCAGATCATTAATCTTCCTCTTGGTTTGAAGTGGCGTGTGCCTGTGTCTGGTGGAATGGGGAAGGGAGAAAGAGAGAGATAATGGGGGAGAAAGTTGTCCAGAGATAGACAGAGAAATAATGGGGGAGAAAATGGGCAGAGAGAGAGCATGAGAGGAGAGAGAGGGGGGGACAGAGAGAGAGAGAGAGAGAGAGAGAGAGAGAGAGAGAGAGATTGAGACAACCAAGTCTGGTTTCTGCTGACTCACAGGATAACCTTCCTGGAACAAACTTTTTTTTTCTCTCTGGCTGTGCTGTATTGGAACTCTAGAGAGGCTTGTGGGTAATTAGGCCCTGCTGGTTCAGGTGTTTGGCTGGGGCAGCTGGGACACAGGAGGAGCAAGACAATGTTTCACTGTTTCACTGAGCTATGTAGGACAAAGAGAAGTAATAGAGGATGTCAGTGAGGGAAAGGACAGCGAGGACAGAAAGAGGGGGAAATAGGAAGTTAAATAGTGCCAAAAGTGGCAAACCTTCTCCTGAATATACTGTATCTGTGTTACTAGAGAGCTGAGGCATCGCTGATATGGTGTCCTCATGCCTTTGCTTTCATCTGCTCTCCACTTCAGAAGGTCTCAGACACTGAATGTACACCCAAACTGTACTTTGAACATAGCAGGTATTGTGTTGTGGATGGAGGGGGTCTGATTCAAAAGGAGTTTTCCAAGGCAGCACTTGCATTGTACTGTAAATGTACAATGCAATCGCCCCTCACAGATCCTAACGCAGGATGGCTCTGTGCCGCTCTGTGATGATAAAGCTTCTTCCAAAGACTTGATCTTTATACAAGACTTGATATTTCCCACGTTTTCTGACTTTGAGAAAGGCAGAGGCATCGTGAGCCACTGAGATGGTATTGACATGACTTAAAAACTGCATAGAAAGTTGAATAATAGGGAATGTGATGATCAAACAGACACACCTCTCTACTGATTATTGTGAATCCCGGTAGTGAAAATTAACATGGCAAATTAGGTAGTAACCAGACTTATGCTATGGTCTTTACGCTAATTACGGTCACAGAATTACACTGTAGTGAAGTATGTACCTAGAGGCTATGCATGACGTAATAACATTCCCTACTCACTCTAGTATGGTTCCAGATCTGTTTGTGCTGTCCTGCCAAATCCAGTGGACCCTGTCACGCCAAACATCCCATAGGAGTTGGCAAGACAACACAAACAGATCTGGGACCAGGCTAACGTCTCTTATTCTCTTCATCAGAGATGTTGGCTAAGCGCTAACCCCAGCTCCAGGCTCTCTCTCAGAGACACTATAATGGATTTACAACCCAGAGCACTAAGCTGTCCCACTCTCCATCTGGCGGCTGTCATTGTCAGGGCTGAGTTTGTGATTCAGGTGATTCAGGGCCTCCATTACATTAAACATCTTTATGGTCTGCCAGTCTGCTTTGCTCTGGTTTTGTGTGTGTGTGTGTGTGTGTTGCTTTCTAGTCGGTCAGAAGTCAATCCCAAGAGATTTTCTGCACCTATATGGCTTACAGACTGGAGTTGGGCGCTTGAGTGGCACAGCTGTCTCAGTGCTAGAGGCGTCACTACAGACCCTGGTTTGATTCCAGGCTGTCTCACAGCCCAGCCGTGATTGGGAGTCCCATAGGGTGGCACATAATTTGCCCAGCGTCGTCCGGGTTACGGTTTGGCCGGGGTAGGACGTCATTGTAAATAAGAATTTGTTCTTACTTACCAAGTTAAATAAAGGTTAAAGAAAGACATCTATAATAATATTAACATTTTCAACCCATTCAGTAAACAGCAATGCTTAAATGCATTAGACATGAGTGTAAGAGTTATAGTACCTTTGCCCTGCTATACAGTACTTGGATCCTCTGGGTAAATAAAAACAAGAATAGTGATTGTAAGCCTTGACACGCTTTACAATGACGGGGGTTCCATTTCAGAGGGTATTAAAGAAAGCCTTGGGCTGTGTGTGCGTGTGTGTGTGTGTGTGTGTGTGTGTGTGTGTGTGTGTGTGTGTGTGTGTGTGTGTGTGTGTGTGTGTGTGTGTGTGTGTGTGTGTGTGTGTGTGTGTGTGTGTGTGTGTGTGTGTGTGTGTGTGTGTGTGTGTGTGTGTGTGTGTGTGTGTGTGTGTGTGTGTGTGTGTGTGTGAGAGAGTGCATGTCTGTCTGTCTGTCTGCTTGCATACCTTCCTGTGCGCATGGCTTTTCTCAGCAGCACTGTAAATTATACGTTAATTTGGGGTATTATCAAAAGTCAAATTCCCTGAGATGTTTAACTGCAGCATACTGTAAATGGTGGTGCATTGCGTGGAAATGTTGTGGGCTGGGAAGGAATTGCCGTATTTCGAATGGTACTGTAATTCCACCGCACAGAAAACAGCACTGTATTGTAGCTTTGGAGCGCCAAAAACATTTTGACCGCTAGTGGGTGCATGGTATTGTTGTTTCTGTCTCATGAACATATTTTGAGGCTCTATTTGTTGCACCCGCGAGTAAGAATGTTGTACCAATTCAACTTTAGTGACGTTATAGTACATCATCAATTTGTATAAGGGACAGACAGGGGTTGCAGCATAACACAACACTGAAATGTTTGAGCATTTTGCAGTGTCCTTTTGGTCTGTAGTTGCTGTCAGTTTGGAAGCCTTTGTTAAGGCCTCTAGAAGTGCAAGTGCAAACCAAAAATGTTCATTAATATATTGTAATGTGTAAATACTTTACCCAGCAGTCAACCTGCTTGCACCAATCCCTTGTAATTACAGTAAAGTATTGTGAAATACAAACCCCTCCCCTCAATGAATTGAATTCACTCATTCATTCTGAATACGGTATTGTATTGTACTGTGTGTCATTACAAAGTATTTGCTTTGATACTGTATATTACACTAGGTGTACTGTATTATGAAATACATCATTTTATTTGCCACCGTGCGTGCCTGTAAGCTACTGTCAAATTCACAGTAACCACTTTACAGTGAGTGAGGATGGATGTCAGAAGTGTGATGGGCAGAGGCGTGTCAAGCTGTCAGGTTGGCAGCACCCGCGTGAACGTGCCACCACTCTGTCTCAGCAATAACACGTTGTGTCTCCCCCTCCGATATGGGGAGCAGCCATGTGTGTCATCAAAATGTATGTCTCTCCCTCTCTTGCTCTCTTTCCTTCTCTCTGTCACTCCGTCTCTCTCTCTCTCTCTCTCTCTCTCTCTCTCTCTCTCTCTCTCTCTCTCTCTCTCTCTCTCTCTCTCTCGTTATCCCACCTCTGTAGCACTGAGCTCAGCACAAAGAGGAACGGAGGACAGAGATGGAGGAGAGGCGGTCCTAATGACGATAGATGGCATTGGATGAGTGACCAGACATGAAAAAGTGTCCCCTTTATTTTCTCACTCCATCTCTTTCTCTTTCTTTTTCTCTCTCTCTCCACCTTTCTCTATCTTGTCTCTCTAGCTTAATCTCTCTACCTTTCTTTCCCCCTCTCTCTAACTAACCCATCTCTCTCTCTCTCTCTCTCTCTCTCTCTCTCTCTCTCTCTCTCTCTCTCTCTCTCTCTCTCTCTCTCTCTTTATCTCTCTCTCTTTATCTCTCTGTCTCTCTGTCTCTCTCTCTCTCTCTCTCTCTCTCTCTCTCTCTCTCTCTCTCTCTCTCTCTCTCTCTCTCTCTCTCTCTCTCTCTCTCTCTCTCTCTCTCTCTCTCTCTCTCTCTCTCTCTCTCTCTCTCTCTCTCTCTCTCTCTCTCAATTCAATTCAATTCAATTCAAGGGCTTTATTGGCATGGGAAACATGTGTTAACATTGCCAAAGCAAGTGAGGTAGACAACATACAAAGTGAATAGTGAATCTCTCTCTCTCTCTCTCTCTCTCTCTCTCTCTCTCTCTCTCTCTCTCTCTCTCTCTCTCTCTCTCTCTCTCCCAGCGGTTTAGTGCACTATCATCAGTCTCTGCGCCTTTCTCTCATTAAACAGTAGGCAGACTTTTAGACTGCTCTAATATCCATAACGATACGTCCAGAATTCAGTTTAATTTCATTATCCGACATTCCAAGGATACAAAGCGCCCTAATAAGTACGTCCATGAGAAGCTGTGAGGAAATAATTGAATTCTCATAATGTGTGGAGACTGTCAAGACGGAGGCATTGTGGGTTATTGCGTTATTGCATACCAGTAACTGTGAAGGGTTACAACTTTGGATATATCATGTGTGCTGGTAGAAGCATTATTGGTGTGTTCTTTTCTCCATAGTATTTGGCGAGGTTTGATTACTGTATCGTTCCTTTTTGTGGTTGTATTTTGGAACTAGGCTTTGTTGTTGTTTAGTGCTGCACGCATATTGTTCCCTGTGTGTCTGTATTGGGTTATGAGGTGATATTGGCGAGCAGCCAAGCACGTGATGCAGGCAGACAGGCAGGGTCATTTACCTGCTGTACCCTGGCCCACACCGCTCTGATGTGACAGAACGTAATGGTAGAGAGACAAAAGAAAAGACATCTAAAACCACCACAGAGAATCTACTGCTCCCTCTTTTCCTGTCTCTTCTCTGCTCCTCTTCTCTCCTCTCCTCTCTTTCTCCTCCTCGCCTCTACTCTCCTCTGTCCCCAGAAGGTGCATGTATCATCTCCTTCCCTCTCTACCCCTCTACTACTTCCCTCTCTTTATGCCCTTTTCCCTCTTTCTATCCACATCACCAATTGAAAACTATACTGAGTATTGAGTATACAAAATATTAGGTACATTTTCCAAATATTGAGTTGCAGCCCCCCGCCCGCCCCTTTGCACACATAACAACAGCCTTTGGGTGGTGGACCATTCTCTGAAAAACCCAGCAGCGTTGCAGTTCTTGACACAAACTGGTGAGCCTGGAACCTACTACCATACCCCATTCAAAGGTATTTCAATCTTTTGTCTTGCCTATTCACTCTCTGAATGGGACAAATCAATTCAAACTTTATTTGTCACATGCGCTGAATACAACAAGTGTAGACCTTACCGTGAAATGCTTATGGTAAGCATACGCAATCCATGTCTCAATTGTCTCAAGGCTTAAAAATCCTTCTTTTTAAACTGTATGTCCCCTTTATCGACACTGATTGAAGTGGATTTAACAAGTGACATCAATAAGGGATCATAGCTTTCACCTGGATTCAAATGGCCAGTCTATGTCATGGAAAGAGCAGGTGTTTCTAATGTTTTGAAACACTCCGTGTAAATCTCTTTCTTCTCTTTGCATCTCCCTCCTTGCATCTCTCTATCTCTCTTTTTTCCCCGGGGGGCTGATATAACTGTTTAATTCTGATTTCGACTGTGCACCGCATGTCTTGTTATGGTGAATTATGAAAATGTCATTTCAAGTAAAGCCTTTAATTATTGCAGCATTTACTTTCCAAAATCTGATCTGCCTCCAAAACAGAGAGAATTAAAGAATTAATGACGTTTGAGTTCATCTTAGTCACTAGTGAATCTATTGGGAAATTCGTGTTTTAGATTGGCAGTACACAAAGCAACTTGCTGAACAAAAATGTATGAAAATCATGCAGCATTTTCTAAGATTTGATTGAGTTATTGTTCATATAAGGAAACCAGACATTTAAATAAATTAGGCCCTAATCTCTGGATTTCTCATAACTGGGAATACAGATATGCAACTGTTGTTCACAGATACCTTATAAAAAAGGTAGGGGCCAGTTAGTATCTGGTGTGATCACCATTTGCCTCATGCAGTGCGACACATCTCCTTCACATAGAGTTGATCAGGCGGTTGATTGTGGCTGTGCAAAGTTGCTGGATATTGGCAGGAACCGGGAACATGCTGTAGTACACGTTGATCCAGAACATACCAAACGTGCTCAATGGGTGACATGTATGGTGAGTACGCAGTCCATGGAAGAACTAGGACATTTTTAGCTTCCAGGAAATGTGTACAGATCCTTGTGACATGTGGTAGTGCATTATCATGCTGAAACAGGAGGTGATAGCGCCAGATGGGCCTCAGATTCTCGTCATGGGGTGCGTTCAAATTGTCATCGATAAAATGCACTTGTGTTCGTTGTCCATAGCTTATGTCTGCCCATACCATAACCCCATCACCACCATGTGGCATTTGGTTCACAAAGTTGACATCAGCAAACCGCTCGCCCACATGACGCCATACACGTGGTCTGCGGTTGTGAGGCCAGTTGGATGTAATGCCAAATTCTCTAAAATGACGTTGAAGGAGGCTTATGGTAGATAAATGAACATGAATTTGGACGCTCCCTCAAAACTTGAGACATCTTGTGGCATTTTGATGTGTGACAAAACCGCACATTTTAGGGTGGTCTTTTATTATCCCGAGCACAAGGTGTGTAACGATCATGCTGTTTAGTCAGCTTCTTGATATGCCACATCTGTCAGGTGGATGGATTATCTTGGCAAAGGAGAAATACTCACTAACAGGGAAGTAAACACATTTGAGCACAACATTTGAGAGAAATTAGATTTGTGTGTGTACGGAACATTTCTGCGATCTTTCAATTCAGCTCATTAAATATGGGACAAACACTTTACATGTTGCGTTTATATTTTTGAAAAGTATAAAATTGTGTGAAAGTTGCTTTGTGTAACCTCAGCCTGATAATGTATTAACAGATTCTTCAAAATACAGTATAAGATTCAAGGCTTCTGACAAGTCATATAGAACTCTAAGATCTTATACAGTACCTGCTCGCCGAACATCTCATTCCAAAATCCTGGACATTAATATGGAGTTGGTCCCCCCCTTTGCTGCTACAACTGCCTCCACTCTGCTTGAAAGGCTTTCCATTAGATGTTGGAACATTGCTGCAGGGACTTGCTTCTATTCAGCCACAAGAGCATTAGTGAGGTCGGGCATTGATGTTGGGCGATTAGGCCTGGCTTGCAGTCGGCGTTCCAATTCATCCCAAAGGTGTTCAATGGGGTAGAGGTCAGCGTGCTGTGCAGGCCAGTCATGTTCTTCCACACCGATCTCGACTAAACATTTCTGTATGGACCTCGCTTTGTGCACGGGGGCATTGTCATGCTGAAACAGGAAAGGCCTTCCCAAAACTTTTGTCACAAACTTAGAAGCACAGAATCATCTAGAATGTCATTGTTTGCTGTAGTGTTAAGATTTCCCTTCAATGGAACAAAGGGGCTTAGCATTGTGTGTGATAACTAGCACGGCTGCTGTCTGACAGTCCCATTAGTCTGGCTGATGTGAACTGCTGTTAGCCCTGTGGCCTATACCGCTCTTTCCTCTGAACTTTCCCTACCTATCAGCATGGGTGTGTGTGTGTGTGTGTGTGTGTGTGTGTGTGTGTGTGTGTGTGTGTGTGTGTGTGTGTGTGTGTGTGTGTGTGTGTGTGGGGGGGCCTGGGGTTTATGGTTTATGTTCATCAGGTGGCCCACCACTAATAATGACATACTACCCTCATGTGACCTGGGCTCAACGAGGTGTGTGAGGTCCTATTGACTGTGAGGCTATGGAGCTGGAAGGCACAATGGGGAATTCTCACTCAGGCAGAGAGGTAAGTGTTCTGGGTAATGTAGATGGATCGCTTCGTATGTAGACCAAGGACTTCCTTCCTGTACCCTGTTCTACTAAACACACAGACAAACCTTGGCACGGCCTCCCATTGTATTTCAGAGTAATATATTTTACTTTGAGTTTCCTTTTACCACTTCAGCACCCCCTAACAAGTTACTGATGACCTCAAGGGTTATTTGGTAAAGAACTAATGTAAGATCTTTCGAATTCAATTCAATTGACATTTTCACTCTGGCTTATAGCGTATTCATGAAACACCTGAAATTATTACTTTGAGTAGTATTTTATCCCTCAATTAAGTTTATATTCCTTTGTCATTTCCACATTGACCTCCACATGATTTCTCGATTGCTGGATTGTAATTCAGGGCTCTATGTCAGTGGAAGGTGGGTCCTAACCATCATTCCAGTATTTCTGTTCTCAGCAGTATGTTACCATACCTCCCCCATTGTGAATGAGCTGCTGCATTTCCATCAAGGAGAGTCTAACATGTGGTCATTATACAGACGACCCTTCATGGGGAGAGATACATATGCTATTAACTACGACAGGCAGGCAGGCAAGTACGAGCGCAGACACACACACAGGTTGTGCTGCTATTCAAAAGGAACTAAAGGAATTTTCTTCCTCCCTCCCTCCTTCCACCCTCTCTCCTCCCTTACAGCTCA
The DNA here is from genome assembly GCF_023373465.1 of Oncorhynchus keta. Lineage (NCBI taxonomy): Eukaryota > Metazoa > Chordata > Actinopteri > Salmoniformes > Salmonidae > Oncorhynchus > Oncorhynchus keta. The sequence continues at coordinate 41,104,936 of NC_068433.1, forward strand.
GCATTCAATACCATAGTGCCCTCCAAGCTCATCACTAAGCTAAGGACCCTGGGACTGACCACCTCCATCTGCAACTGGATCCTGGACTTCCTGACAGGCCGCCTGCAGGTGGTGAGCGTAGGCAACAACACATCCGCCACGCTAACAGTCAACACTGGGACCCCTCAGGGGTGCATGCTTAGTCCCCTCCTGTACTCCCTGTTCACCTACAACTGCATGGCCGTGTACGCCTCCAGCACCATCATATATTGTAATTATTTCACCACTATGGCCTATTTATTGTCTTACCTCCCTTATCCTACCTAATTTGCACACACTGTATACCTTTTCTATTGTATTATTGACTGTATGTTTGTTTATTCCATGTGTAACTCTGTGTTGTTGTTTGTGTCTGTCAAGGCTGTTGAAGGAACTGGACCAAGGTGCGGGGTGGTGGGCGTACATGTTCTTGAATAAAGAAAAGATGCCGAACAAAACAAGACCCACTACAAAACAAAACCATGACGCTTAAGGCTAAGTGCCAGAAGTCAACTTCCCACAAACAGGTTGAAAAAAGGGTACCCAAGTATGGTTTCCAATCAGAGACAACGATAGACAGCTGCCCCTGATTGAGAACCATACCCGGCCAAAACATAGAAATAGAAAATCATAGAAACACAAAACATAGAATGCCCACCCCAACTCACGCCCTGACCAAACCAAAATAGAGACGTTAAAAGGATCTCTAAGGTCAGGGCGTGACAGTGTCGCACTGCTTTGCTTTATCTTGGCCAGGTCTGGAACCAACAGGACCCTGAACAGCTTCTACCCCCAAGCCATAAGACCGCTGAATAGTGTGTTAAATAGCTAACCAAATAGCTACTCTGACTATCTGCTTTGACCTTTTTTTGCAGTAACTTTGGTGACTCATCACATACACTGCTGCTACTGTATATTATCTATCCTGTTGCCTAGTCACTTTATTTCTAGTTATATGTACATATCTACCTCAATTATATTCGTACCCCTGCACATTGACTCGGTACTGTTACCCTGTGTACAGTATAACGAAGTTATCATTACTCCTTGTGTATTTATTATTACTTTTATTATTCCGTGTTATTGCTTTTCAATATTTTCTCTATTATCTTTTGAACCTGCATTGTTAGAAAGGGCCCGTAAGTAAGCATTTCACTGTTAGTCTATACCTGTTGTTTACGAAGCATGTGACGAATAAAATGTTATTTGACACCTGTAATGTATAGGGGTGGCAGGTAGCCTAGTGGTTAGAGCATTGGGCCAGTAACCGAAAGGTTGCTGGACCAAATCCCCGAGCTGACAAGGTAAAAATATGGTGTTCTGTCCCTGAACAAGGCAGTTAACCCACTGTTCCCCGGTCGGCCATCATTGTAAGTAGAATTTGTTCTTAAAAATGTTTTAAATATATCTCCTACTCGTTGTGTCTGCATGTGTTGCGTGCAAGAGCACAGGCTCCCTAAGGAAGTTGATCTCGTTACGTTGTGTACACAAGACAACCAACCTTCTCATCGAGATGAATGCGTAGCTGAGCATTGTTCCACTGGAGAGAACATACAGCGCTCTCTCTTGCCATTAGATTACATGAAATCTACAGGCTACTGAGTTTAAAGCCCTGAAATATGTGTTCCAGAGTACTTAGTGCATTCACACGCGGTTTTACAACTAGAGCTACACAGACATGGTGATGTGGATGAAAGAAGATGCTCTTTCATCTAGGCATGGGGGCTAAATTCTCCTCGATGGGTATTTTTTCCCTTTCATCACGCTTAATGTGTTTGAAATTGATTTGGAGGAGAAGAAGAAGAGAGAGGACAGAGAGATAGGGAGGAGAAGAAGAGAGAGAGAGAGGGCAGAGAGATAGGAGAAGGAATAAGAGAATGTCCCGAGGAGAGAGGACAGAGAGGAGATTTATTTTTTTATTTTTTTAACCTTTATTTAACTAGGCAAGTCATTTAAGAACAAATTCTTATTTACAATGACGGCCTACCTCGGCAAAACTCAGATGTTGCTGGGCCAATTGTGCATCGCCCTATGGGATTCACAATCACAACCAGATGTGATATAGCCTGGATTCAAACCTGGGACTGTAGTGATGCCTTTTGTGCTGAGATGTATGTAGTGCCTTAGCCTCTCTCGGGCAGGTGGGACAGTAGCGTCCCACCTGGCCAACATCCGGTGAAATTGCAGAGCGCCAAATTCAAAATACAAAATTGCTAATATAAAAAATTCATGAAAATACAAGTGTCATAGCGCATGGTCCATTTTACAATAGGCTTTACGGCGAAAGCATAGCTTTGATTGTCTGAGGACAGCGCCTCACATACTTCCTGCATTAAAATAAATTCATAACCTGCACAGGTGTCACAAAACTCAAAAATAGCAATAAAATAAATCACTTACCTTTGAAGATCTTAATCTTTTTTCAATCCAAAGGTCCCCAGTTACACAATGAATAGTCGTTTTGTTCGATAAAGTCCCTCTTTATATCCCAAAAACTCTGTTTGGTTGGCGCGTTTTGTTCAGTAATCCACTGGCTCAAAGGCGGTCAAAACATGCAGACGAATACATCCTAATAGTACCGGTAAAGTTCATCAAAACATGTCAAACGATGTTTATAATTCCTACTATGGCCTATTTATTGCCTTACCACCTCATGCCATTTGCACACACTGTATATAGACTTTTTCTATTGTGTTATTGACTGTACGCTGTTTATTCCATGTGTAACTCTGTGTTGTTTCTGTCGCACTGCTTTGCTTTATCTTGGCCAGGTCGCAGTTGTAAATGAGAACTTGTTCTCAACTAGCATACCTGGTTAAATAAAGGTGAAATAAAATGTAAAAATGTAATTAAATGAATCCTCAGGTTGTCAATTATCTAAATAATCTATAATATTTCAACCGAACAATAGCATATTCATTAGAAATGAAAAACAATGACGGGCGCGCACACGGTCACGCAAACCAGCACTTCATGAAATTAGTGTCCACAAACCAAAAGGTATTTTTCTTTGTCGTTTTTCAAAATACAAGCCTGAAACCTTGTCTAAAGACTGTTGACATCTAGTGGAAGACACAGGAACTGCAACCTGTGTCCTAGTTATGAGACTTTCCCATAGAAAAGATTATGAAAGTCCAATGACCTCAACAACAAGAAAAGTCCTGGATGGATTGTCCTCAGGGTTTCGCCTGCAAAATCAGTTCTGTTATACCCACAGACAATATTTTAACAGTTTTAGATACTTCGGAGTGTTTTTTATCCAATACTACCGATTATATGCATATCCTAGCTTCTGGGCCTGAGTAACAGGAAATTTACTTTGGGCACGTTTGTCATCCAAATGTCAAAATACTGCCCCCTGCCCTAGAGAGGTTAAACAGCTGCCCTACTCGGGAGCCTAGATGGAGAGAGAGAAGAGAGAGATTGTAGAGAAATAGGAGTGTAAAGACGACATAGAAGGGAGTGTGTGTGTGCGTGTGCATATGTGTGTGTCAGTCACCAGATCTCAGCCCAATTGAACAAACACTTATGGGAGATTCGGGAGCGGTGCCTGAGACAGCATATTCCACGACTATAAAACAAAACACAAAAGTATGACATTTCTCATGGAAGAACGGTGTGGCATCCCACCAATAGAGTTCCAGACAGTTGTAGAATCTATGCCAAGGAGCATTGAAGCTGTTCTGGCAGCTCGTGGTGGGCCAACGCTCTTGAAGACACTTCATGTGGGTGTTTCCTTTATTTAGGCAGTTACCTGTAGATAGTGAGCTGTTTGAGTCTGTGAGTGCGAGGGATGGGAAGAGAGAGAGAGGGAAAGGATAGAGAGAAAGGGAGATAAAAAGAGAGAGAGAGTGAAAGAGGAGGAGAAAAGAGTGCGAGAGAGAGAGAGAGAGAGAGAGAGAGAGAGAGAGAGAGAGAGAGAGAGAGAGAGAGAGAGAGAGAGAGAGAGAGGTGAGAGAAAGAGAGAGAGAGGGTGAGATAAAGAGAGAGAGAGAGTGAAAGAGGAGGAGAAAAGAGTGAGCGAGAGAGAGAGAGAGAGAGAGAGAGAGAGAGAGAGAGAGAGAGAGAGAAAGTGAGAGAGAGAGGGTGAGAGAAGAGAGAGAGAGAGAGGGTGAGATAAAGAGGGAGAGAGAGTGAAAGAGTAGGAGAAAAGAATGAGAGAGAGAGAGAGAGAGAGAGAGAGAGAGAGAAGAGAGAGGGTGAGAGAAAGAGAGAGAGGGTGAGAGAGAGAGAGAGAGAGAGGGTGAGAGAAAGAGAGAGAGAGAGGGTGAGATAAAGAGAGAGAGAGAGAGAGAGGAGGAGAGAGAGAGAGAGAGAGAGAGAGAGAGAGAGAGAGAGAGAGAGAGAGAGAGAGAGAGAGAGAGAGAGAGAGAGCTGTGTGAAGGCGTAGGAAGTGTTCCGTCTCATCTCTTGGTCATGGTCTCTCAGTGGAGAAGTCAGTCTCCTCTGTGCTTGGGTCACTTCCTGTCCTGACCTCTCCACTGAAAGTATTGTAACTGCCTTTTTACCCAGCAGCCCTCAGCTACGCGCCAACACTCCTCTGTGTGCAGCCAAGCTTCTGCTGGTGCTGCGCATTCCTCATTCACACCTCACAGTGGGCAGTGGGTGTGTGGTTGCCAACCAGACATACCAAAAGAAGGTGTAACGAACTAACGTGTATGTGCATGTGTGCGTGCGTGTGTCAATGTCAGTGAGAGGATATTCTCACATCAGAATTCGACGTTCATCCATGTCATCCATGTTTCCAAGTTTCTAAATTGTTCCAAATGTCAAATTTAGAAGTGTTTAAGGTTCAGGCATTCACTCAGAATTTTTAAGGTTATGGTTATTAAGTTCTGGTGTTAACTCCAAACTCTTAAAGTTAGACTCCAAATGGTTACGGTAAGGGTTGTGGTTTAGGATGAGCTTAAAACAATACCTTAAAACAATAGAATCAAAATCCACTTTCTATGGCTGGATTTGAACTTCCAACTTTCAAAATCAGAGGCAGATGCTTAAGGCGCTGCATGGTTAATCTGATGTCTGCATTGGCCGTGCAGCATTTACAGTGATACCACCTCTGTAGAAGTCAGCATTCCTACTTTTTTGCGCTTCGTAGAGCAGGGCAGAGCTGTTGAGCTGAGCTGTTGCGAAGGATGTTGTCAAGGAAGTGAGTTTGTGTTTTTACAGGACCCTCACCTACAGTCAACCAATCATATCAATGCGGAGCTATACGGAGCCCTCGGCATTATTACGACATCTGAGAGGCACACGGCAACGCTCAATTTGGCCTCTCCGTGCCTCCGGAGGCTTTGCAATTGCCACACCTCCAACCGCAAGGCACCTCCAACCGCATTTTCGGTTCAAGCATAAATTGGTTCTTACGCCCATCCACCATCCCCATCCACAACTGAAACATAGTTGAATGTAACAGTACTCGCTGTTGCCCCTAGTGTCTGGTTTCCAAATCATTTCCCGACGTCCTCAGACATGGATGGACGTCGAATGACGACGTGTATCACGGGTGACTTGGTTAAGGTAAAATTAAAAAAGTTAAAAAAATTAAATGAATCCTCCGGTTGTCAATTATCTAATATTAATCAATAACATTTAAACCGAACAATAGCGTATTCAATAGAGAGGAAAAAACAATGAAGGGCTGTGCACATGGTCACGCAAAACCAGCTCTTCATGAAATTAGTGTCCACCTGGGACACCTGACACTCCGATTGAGAGGCTCCTTTTTATGACAAACTCACTGTGACACACGCATGCAGATAGACACACACACACACACACACACACACACACACACACACACACACACACACACACACACACACACACACACACACACACACACACACACACACACACACACACACACACACACACACACACACACACACACACACACACACACACACACAGGGCTGTAAAATGGTAATGGCTGCATCCACAATAGATTTTAATCACTTTTTTTTTCAGTGATAAACAAACAATGTGTTTCGACCGTCATGGTGCTCGGATACAACTGTATTAGCCTGGCGTACCAACACTGTGGTCTCATGATGCACACACGGCTGGTGAAAGGCACCACCAATCTATGAAGAGAATAGTATTCTTTATCTGCCCTGCAGCTGTAAAGGGTGTGAGATGAAGTCTTGGTTCTTGGTTACATAACCTGCATTTCTTTAGGTGGATAAGCGAAGCAGCAGTAGTCAGACAATATCTGCCCATTTCACTCGAATGCTTTCAATTGTACAACCGACTCGGTATCCCCGCTTTGCCTGTCCCTTGTTCATGTGTGCTGCTATGCTGCATACATAGAGACATAGGTACCACAGCGCCATCTATTGAAACACTGGTTGTAACAGCAGGCAGGCTGATTGAAAAGCCTGGCGATACTCCAAGTTTATAGGAAACAAATGGCGAGGTTATCTGTTAGGGGTTGTGTTGTAAAGAGGATGAGGAGGAAGATGTTTGTGTATCTCTAAACTCTGGGCTTTCTTCTGTGCTTTCACCAACCTCTTTTTTTCTGCTCTCCTTTTTTCTAAGTCATTCATGCATGCCTCTCTCTCTCTTTCTGTCGCTCTCTCTCTCTCCCTCTTTCACACGTGCTCTTTCTCTCTCTCTGTCTCTCTCGTGTATACTACCCCCGGTACTCCCCATTCTAAATTCACTCTTACTCGTCTCCATGCCTCCATCTTTCGATCTCCATCTATTTCAGATTGACAGTCTGAAGGAGTTGTAGTATGCCAGTTAGGCCATCAACCCCCTCACAAAGCCCCTTGATGAGTAACTGCCAAGTCACTGATGTAAATCACACACACACGGACGCACACATACACGCACGCACACACTAAAAAGCACCCACCCCACCCACCCTTACACACAGTGAAGTCCCAGTTCTCCGCTCTACTCTGTCCCAACCAATTATAAGGCTTCTAGCTACATGAGTGCCGGGCGACCACTACCCTCCAAACACAATTATCTCCACCCTTAACACATTAAAATCATTGATCACACGGTGGGTCCTGAAATGCCGGTGGGATTGAAACAAGCAAAAATCAATGTTTATTCCACCCATTGGGCCCCATTGCCTGTCTGCCTGGGCTTGATGTGTGTCCCCTGCCTTTCGCAACCACTTTTAATCAGAGCCTTCAATGTGTGTGTGTGAGAGAGAGAGAGAGAGAGAGAGAGAGAGAGAGAGAGAGAGAGAGAGAGAGAGAGATATGAGTAAAAAGAGAGATGGGAAGGATGGGTCATGCTCGATCTTCAAATTTATTTGAAGGATAGGTATGATGTGAAATTAATAGATTGTTTTAATGTCAAATGAATATGGTTGATTTTTAAGGTTAGGGAAAAGTTCAGTGAATAGTGACACTTTTTAGGATGTCAATATAAATGAATGTATTTATGGTTGTTTGTTATTTTGTCTTGCCTTTTAATCATTATATGTGTTTTTGTTTTTTCCATCGAGGACCACTTTAATAAACACTTTAATAAATACTTTCAAGTGACATCCTCTGCGTCCACATTCTACCTTTTGTTGTATATGTACACCAATCAAACGTTTTAGAACACCTTCTCATTCAAGGGTTTTTCTTTGTTTTTACCATTTACTACATTGTAGAATAATAGTGAAGACGTCAAAACTACGAAATAACACATATAGTAGTACACAAAAACATGTTAAACAAATCCAAATATAGTTTATATTTGGATTCTTCAAAGTAGCCACTCTTTGCACAGATGACAGCTTTGCACACTCTTGGCATTCTCTCAACCAGCTTCACCTGGAATGCTTTTCCAACAGTCTTGTTGGAGTTCCCACATATGCTGAGCACTTGTTTGCTGCTTTTCCTTCACTCTGCGGTCTGACTCATCCCAAACCATCTCAATTTGGTTGAGGTCGTGGAATTGTGGAGGCCAGGTCATATGTTGGGTCGTTGCCCTGTTGAAAAACAAATGATAGTCCCACTAAGCCCAAACAAGGTGGGATGGCGTATCGCTGAAGAATGCTGTGGTAGCCATGCTGGTTAAGTGTGCCTTGAATCAGCACCCCCACAACTCCACATCATAACACCTCCTCCATGCTATACGGTGAGAAATACACATGCCGAGATCATCCATTCACCCACACCATGTCTCACAAAGACACGGCGGTTGGAACCAAAAATCTCAAATTTGAACTCCAGACCAAAGGACAAATTTCCACTGGTCTAATGTCCATTGCTCATGTTTATTGGCCCAAGCAAGTCTCTTCTTCTTATTGGTGTAGTAGTGGTTTCTTTGCAGCAATTCGACCATGAAGGCCTGATTCACGCAGTCTCCTCTGAACAGTTGATGTTGAGATGTGTCTGTTCCTTGAACTCTGTGAAGCATTTATTTGGGCTGCAATTTCTGAGACTGTTAACTCGAATGAACTTATCCTCTGCAGCAGAGGTAACTCTGGGTCTTCGTTTCCTGTGGTGGTCCTAATGAGAGCCAGTTTCATCATAGCGCTTGATGGTTTTTGCGACTGCATTTGAAGAAACTTTCAAAGTTCTTTCCATATCGACTGACCTAGGTGTAGGTGTTCTAAAACTTTTGACAGGTAGTGTATGTTACCCAAAATGAATTTAATTCAATTCAATTCAAACCGCCATGGCAGAACAATTACTAAAATAGAGCGAGCAGAGACCAGAGACCTCCATCTCTAAAAGGGGTGACCATAGAGCATTGGTTAAAATGTGTGCACTAGTGGCGGTCTTTGCCATTTAAGTTTAGGGAGGATTATATATTGTTTATGAGCATGGCCTTATTTTTATTACAGCACATTTGATGACTGACATTCTTTTTTTTTCAATTTAACCAGGCAAGTCAGTTAAGAACAAATTCTATTTACAGTGACAGCCTACTGGGGAATATTGGGTTAACTGCCTTGTTCAGGGGCAGAACAACAGATCTTTACCTTGTCAGCTCAGGGATTCAATCCAGCAACCTTTCAGTTACTGGCCCAACGCTCTAACCATTAGTCTACCTGCCGCCCCTCGCATTCACATTCCATTCAAAATTGAAAAGTGAAAGACTAAAGTTACATACATGGGATGCTTTAGTGAATTTCAGAATGTCTGGAATAGAAAAGGCAGAAATAAAACAATTCAATAAACATTCGCAGCCAGTCATCCAAAACATAGCCCTATATAGCTCATTGTAATATTTATAGGTTTAGAGCACTACATTATACTCACATTTTCCATATACTGTACCCATCATGAGGTTGCTACAACCTAGCCTACAAATGAAATGAAAATTTGTAATGTAGGTGCACAGGTTGAAAGACAAATTGGATTAATCAAGGTCACAGACAGTGACTTTCAATACCGCCTTACACACAATTGCCTGCATTTACCTGATCGAGGGTGTAATAATTAGTCCCACGAGTTGCAAATGAGAGTTTATTGGATTCAGGTTGGCTTATAGCAGTTATGTTCCGTTCTGGCTTTCTAGCCATTGCCGCTCCATTTTTCATTTATCCATTTGTTTTGTCTTGTTCCCTGCACACCTGGTTTTCATTCTCCAATCACACTACATGTATTTATTCCTCTGTTCCCCCTCATGTCTTTGTGTGAGATTGTTTTGTGTTACGTGTCTATGTTGACGCGTTTTACTGGTATGCGTTTATTCCGTGTTTTATTTCATGAGGTATGTTATTGTGTTTATACAATATTACTGTGACTGTTTGCGCTTCGGCACTTTTGCATTGGCTGGAGGTTTCGACCCAGTGGCGTCCGTCTGTTGGTTTCTCCTGCCTAAATAAAATGTGCACCTGTTCACACTCTCTGCTCTCCTGCACCTGACTCCTCTCCCAGTACGCACGCCAATGACAAAGCAATTATTCTTGGGTGAATTGAAATTGACCAAAAAATATATATACAGTGCCCCATAACCTTTTCACATTTTGTTACGTTACAGCCTTATTCTAAAATGTATTAAATTGTTTTTTCCCTCATCAATTTATACATAATACCCCATAACGACAAAGCAAAAACAGGTTTTTAGACATTTTTGCAAATTAATGATGATTAATGAAATATCACATGTACATAAGTATTCAGACCCTTTACTCAGTACTTTGTTGAAGCACCTTTGGCAGTGATTACAGCCTTGAGTCTTCTTGGGTTACGACGTTACAAGGGTCATATAATGCAAGAGCCCGTGGTCTAGCGGTAACGCACCCGGGTTAGACACGTCACTCCCCACCAAATACCGGGATTAAATTCCCTGCTCCCACCCTTCAATCTGTTTCTCCCACCTATCCCACCCTTTGTCATTTCATAACTGTCAGAATACCCCAAAATATAAATATTGTTTAATGATTTGTTAATTTCATTTTACCAAAATAATGTAAGTTGCTAAAATGTAAGAATCTTTCACGGTGATAACCGAACAGAGAGAAAACTGAGTGAATGAACTCATTGGAAGTCTTTGGTTTTATCACCTTGCATTTCATATCTTGCCACGTGACTCTGTTTTTAGAGAATTGCGGGAAATAAATGTTTCGACTTTTAGATTTTTTCACACATTTTTGTATACATGTTTGAAAGAAAGAAAAGTATATGTCTATATTAGTATTACGTTTTTTGTGCCCTAGGTGTAATGGATTATGATGAACAGATATCAAAACCATCTGGCAAATTAACATTCAATGAGGACAGCCACCATTACCACATTCATGATTGTCATTAGAATCCTAAATTATTGCAGTTTAACCTCTAGTTAGTGCTGGTGGTTTGAACACTGTGTTTGACAATGTCAAATTTGTAAAATTATCAAATACATTTAAAAAACGAAGACGTCTCTGAAAAAGGGATCTAAATCTGCACTAGACAGGATTCAAAACACCGTAATGGTGTTTACAAGCTTTAGTGGGAGGAAACGGCACCAAAAGAGAAGGTATCTAATTCTTCACTGAACTTGACAATCTTTTCTGTTAGTTTCACGCAGTCCCTGGCAAGTTGTTGTACAACATTTGATTAAGTGGTGTTACAACACACCATGTAATGTTTCAAAGCGTCTCAGCACGATGTGTTTCAATAGTCCAGCAAAGTTAAGGTTTCGTCTCCTTCAAGTTGGTGGCAGCTCAGTTGCCAATAGTTTTGGTCTTACAAAGCACTTAATTTGAACGGTGTGGAATGAGAACATGCTGCATGCATGCACACACATACACATGGACACACGCATCTCCCCTGAACACGAAGGTTCAGATTGGAATGGAACAGCTGTCTACTCTGCTGTGGAATTGCATTCCTAGGGGGGTAGGTTTGATAATTGACAACAGGTTGCAAATGCGGTCGTTTTATCTGCACTATTCTGAATTCATCTCTCTCCTCTTATTAAGGGAGTAGATTGAAAGGAACACACATGAGAGGCATCCCTCTCAGAGAGAGGGATCGGTGGAGACAGAAAAAGGAGTAAAAGTGCCTTTGATTGTCTTTGCCACTTAAACAGTCGTCAACCCTAGTAAACGTTGAGGGAGAGAGGAAGGGGCAGGAGAGAAGGGAGGTTGAAGAGGAGGAGTAAAACTGAATTATTCATGACTATATTGCATATGAGTATGTTTACTCTCTCAGATATGGCCCAGCTTCTTTCACTCTTGTTGATGGAAGCTTCAAATTGCCTTTGACTTCCTTGTTTGTCACACTTCTATTCCCTCTCTGTCCCCAATCCAACCCCCATTAGGCTGGGATGCATATAGAGCATACCAACACATTCCTTGATTTGATAGAAGTTCCCAAATGTATACTTTTAGAAAAGGTTCCACCTAGACCCTAAAAGGGTCTCCCGCTGCCCTTCGGGGAGAACCCTTCAAAGAACCCTTTTGGGTTCCATGTAGGACCCTTTCCACAGAGGGTTCTACCTGGAACCCAAAGAGTTATTCAAAGGGTTCTCCCATGGGGAGAGCCGGATAATCCTTTTGGAACCCTTTTTTCTAAGAGTGTATCCTATACTCCCTGTCAAACGCCATTCCATAAACGCTTGTTGCCGTGCAAGTACAGTACTTCTCCATGTCTCAGTGAAGGTGACATCCCTGCGGGATGCTTCTGTAAGCTAGCTTCAGTACAACTAGCTTCTGTGTCCAGCCCCCACTCTAACCTTGTCTCTGCCTTGGTCTGAGGTTTGTGGTCTGGGAGAGTGTATCCTCTCTACCTCGCACCATTGATCTGCTTTTATAAACACGGGTGGCATTTCATTCTGCCCTTTCCCAGCCCCAGCCTCATCCCTGACTCAGAGCTTCACTGTGTGTCTGCAGTCTGCATATAGACCAGAGAGTCTTTACACTCTGATTGGCACGGACTTGCCTCTAGTGTCTACGCAGTGTCTCGAGACCTTGGGACTACGAATAAGGTTTTATCTGCGCAAAGCATAGAGATACTGAACATCAAATATTTCACGTCTCAGATTTCAGAACTGTTTTGTAGTGAATTCCTCTTTTATAACCAATTCATGCCCTCACCTTAAAGGTACCCAAACTGCTGAGTATCAAAATCCTAAGATATTTGTAAGTCAGTGTTTTTAGGAGCTTGCAATCGCAGATACAACCTTATGGCTCTGAAATGTCCATCTGGACTCAGCCATATGGCACAGAATGTTACAATTATTTCAATTTCAATAGAAAAGTACAGACATTGAATGATTAAATAAAGAGAATACCCTTCCTTATTTCAAATCTCATTATCAAATATATTAATTCATATTCATCACACATTTGTTAAAGCGAAAGTTCCCTAAAATGACAAGTACAATGTGTCCTATGGATAACTAGCAACATTGCTAAAGCTTAGCTCTGGATGAGTAAACTGATATATATATTTCTGGTCTCAGACACCCAAATTCACTACTTGCTCGTTATCAATACAATGTGGTAAGTTTGTACTTTTGGTGAAATAGCATTTCCATGGAGGTTTTTGTATTGATATAGAATAAGACAAAACAGCAATGCCTCTCCCGAGTACCTTACAGTGCCGTGCAAAAGTATTCGGCCCCCTTGAACTTTGCGACCTTTTGCCACATTTCAGGCTTCAAACATAAAGATATAAAACTGTATTTTTTTGTGAAGAATCAACAACAAGTGGGACACAATCATGAAGTGGAACGACATTTATTGGAAATTTCAAACTTTTTTAACAAATCAAAAACTACCAAATTGCTAGCGACTTTGAGCTACTATTTGATTGGTTTTCATGTGCACCCTATTTGAATGCACAACGTCCCCCACGCTTCCTCGTCAATTTGCTACGCACCCACTAAGAGGTAAACAAGCCAAGATAAAGTTAGGTCTAACTAAAACTGTTTGGAGAAAAACTCAGTGATGGAGCTTTCTGAAAAGGAGATAGAGAGACGACACTGCCACATAGTAACAACCAAAGTAGGGATTTAATTTAAATAGGAGCAACTTGAAGCATTTCAAGCTTTTGTGCAAGGGGAAGATGGATTAGGGATCTTGCCAACAGGCTTTAGAGAAAGCCTCATTTACCAGCAGGCCAGCTAGTTATAGTCTTGAAGAAGCAAGGACAACAGCCTCCATTTCTGACAGCCTCGACCCTGCTAAAGGCTGTGGTGGACGGAGGATCAAAACCACGAGGCAATAGCGTTGGATCGCAGAGCCGTGGTTGTGGAGGAGAATGATATAATGCTATGCAACTTTGTCTTCTGAAGTCAGGAGAGCTAGTTGGGGAAGACTGGGAGTGAGCAGCTCCAAAATAGTTGGAATCGTTGTTGATTTCAACGGTATGTACATTCCAGAAGTGTTAAAACTCCTTGACTTTTTCCACATTTTGTTACGTTACAGCCTTGTTCTAAAAATGTATTATTTTGTGTTTCTCCTCATCAATCTACACACAATACCCCATAATGCCCGGCCAAACTGAGCAATCGGGGGAGAAGGACCTTGGTCAGAGAGGTGAGATAGGAGAAACTTCCAGAACAACAACCATCTCTGCAGCACTCCAACACTCAGGTTTTGGTAAAGTGGCCAGACGGAAGCCACTCCTCAGTAAAAGGTACGTGCCAAAAGGCACCTAAAGGACTCTCAGACCATGAGAAACAAGATTCTCTGCTCTGATGAAACCAAGATTGAACACTTTGGCCTGAATGCCAAGCGTCACGTCTGGAGGAAACCTGGCACCATCCCTATGGTGAAGCATGTTGGTGGCACCATCATGCTGTGAGGATGTTTTTCAGAGGCAGGGACTGGGAGACTGGTCAGGAACGAGGGAAAGCTGAACAGAGAAAAGTACAGTGAGATCCTTGATGAAAACCTGCTCCAGAGCACTCAAGGCCTCAGACTGGGGTCAAGGTTCACCTTGCAACAGGACAACAACCCTAAGCACACAGCAAAGACAATGCAGGAGTGGTTCGGGGCAAGTCTCTCTGTCCAGCCAGAGCCCAGACTTGAACACGATCAAACATCTCTGGAGCGACCTGAAAATAGCTGTTCAGCAACACTCCCCATCCAACTTGACAGAGCTTAAGAGGATCTGCAGAGAAGAATGGGAGAAACTCCCCAAATACAGGTGTGCTAAGCTTGTGGCATCATACCCAAGAAAACTCGAGGTTGAAATTGCTGCCAAAGGTGCTTCAACAAAATACTGAGTGAAGGTTATGAATACTTTTGTAAATGTGATATTTCAGTTATTTATTTTTAATACATTTGCAAAAATGTATTTTTGCGTTGTCATTATGGGCTATTGTGTGTAGATTGATGAGGAGAAACACAAAATAATCAATTTTAAAACAAGGCTGTAACGTAACAAAATGTAGAAAAAGTCAACTGGTTTGAATACTTTCCATATGCACTCTACAATGACCTAGAACTGTGCTTTGACAATATAGAATGGCAGGCACTGCGATGGATACATGAAACGAAAATTATAGTGATCAAATCAAAATGTATTGGTCACATGCACGTGTTTAGCAAATGTTCTTGCAGGTGTAGTGAAATGCTTGTGTTTCTAGCTCCGACAGTGCAGTAATATCGAACAAGATAAATGTAATAATTGCAAAGCAATACAAACAATACACACAAATCTAAAGAAAATGAATGTAATTAAGAATATATACATATTTGAATGAGTATTGTTGGAGCGGCAGAGACTAAACTACAGTAGAATAGAACTAAATACAGTATATACCGTACATATGAGATGAGTAATGCAATACAGTTGAAGTCAGAAGTTTACATACGCCTTAGCCAAATACATTTAAATTCAGTTTTTCACAATTCCTGACATTTAATCCTAGTAAAAGTTCCCTGTCTTAGGTCAGTTAGGATCACCACATAATTTTAAAAATGTGAAATGTCAGAGTAATAGTAGTGAGAATGATTTATTTCAGCTTTAATATCTTCATCATATTCCCAGTGAGTCAGAAGTTTACATACACTCAATAAGTATTTGGTAGCATTGCCTTTGAATTGTTTAACTTGGGTCAAACATTTTGGGCAGCCTTCCACAAGCTTCCCACAAAAAGTTGGGGGAATTTTGGTCCATTCCTCCTGACAGAGCTGGTGTAACTGAGTCAGGTTTGTAGGCCTCCTTGCTCGCACATGCTTTTCCAGGTCTACCCACACATTTTCTATAGGATTGAGGTCAGGGCTTTGTGATGGCCACTCCAATACCTTGCTTTGTTGTCCTTAAGCCATTTTGCTGTGGAAGTATGCTTGGGGTCATTTCCATTTGGAGGACCCATTTTCAACCAAGCTTTAACTGATGTCTTGACATGTTGTTTCAATATATCCACATTATTTTACTTCCTCATGATGCCATCTATTTGTGAAGTGCACCAGTCCCTCCTGCAGCAAAGCACCCCCACAACATGATCCTGCCACCGCAGTGCTTCATGGTTGGGATGGTGTTCTTCGACTTGCAAGCTTCCCATTTTTTCCTCCAAACATAACGATGGTCATTATGGCCAAACAGTTCTATTTTTGATTCATCAGAACAGAGGACATTTCTCCAAAATGTACAATCTTTGTCCCCATGTGCAGTTGCAAACTGTAGTCTGGCTTTTTTTATGGTGGTTTTGCAGTGGCTTCTTCCTTGCTGATAGGCCGTTCATGTTATGTCGATATAGGACTCGTTTTACTGTGGATATAGATACTTTTGTAACTCCTCCAGCATCTTCACAAGGTCCTTTGACGTTGTTCTGGGATTGATTTGCACTTTTCGTACCAAAGTACATTCACCTCTAGGAGACAGAACGCGTCTCCTTCCTGAGCGGCATGATGGCTGCGTGGTCCCATGGTGTTTATACTTGCGTACTATTGTTTGTACAGATGAACGTGGTACCTTCAATTTGCTCCCAAGGATGAACCAGACTGGTGGAGGTCTAGAATTTTTTTTCTGAGGTCTTGGCTGATTTCTCTTGATTTTCACATGATGTCAAGCAAAGAGACACTGAGTTTGAAGGTAGGCCTTGAAATACATCCAATACATACACCTCCAATTGACTAAAATGAATAGCCAATTAGTAAATTAGCCAATCAGAAGCGTCTAAAGCCATGATATCATTTTCTGGATTTTTCCAAGCTGTTTTTAAGGCACAGTCAACTTAGTGTATGCAAACCTCTGACCCACTGGAATTGTGATACAGTGAATTTTAAGTGAAATAATCTGTCATTATTGGAAAAATAACTTGCGTCATGCACAAAGTAGATGTCCTAACCGACTTGCTAAAACTATAGTTTGTTAACAAGAAATGTGTGGAGTGGTTGAAAAACTAGTTTTAATGACTCCAACCTAAGTGGATATCAAATCCCCAAAATCAAATCACGTTTTATTGGTCACATACACATGGTTAGCAGATTGTAATGCATGTGTAGCGAAACGCTTGTGCTTCTAGTTCCGACAATGCAGTAATATCTAACAAGTAATCTAACAAATTCACAACAACTACCTCATACACACAAATGTAAAGGGGTGAATAAGAATATGTACATAGAAATATATGGATGAGCGATGGTCGTGCGGCATAGGCAAGATGCAGTAGATGGTACAGAATACAGTATGTACATATGAGATGAATAATGTAGGATATATAAACATGATTGAAGTGGTGTTATTTAAAGTGACTACTGATACCTTTATTAAATCCATTTATTAAATGTATTAAAGTGGAAAGAGATTTGAGTCTGTATGTTGGCAGCAGCCTCTCTATGTTAGTGATGGCTGTTAAACAACAGTCTGATGGCCTTCAGATAGAAGCTGTTTTTCAGTCTCTCGGTTCCAGCTTTGATGCACCTGTACTGACCTCGCCTTCTGGATGATTGCGGGGTGAACAGGCAGTGGCTCGGGTGGTTGATGTCCTTGATTATCTTTTTGGCCTTCCTGTGACATCAGGTGCTGTAGGTGTCCTGGAGGGCAGGTAGTTTGCACCCTTGATGCTTTGGGCAGACCACACCACCCTCTGGAGAGCCCTGCAGTTGCAGGCGGTACAGTTGCCGTACCAGGCGGTGATACAGCCCGACAGGATGCTCTCAATTGTGCATCTGTAAAAGTTTGTGGGCGTTTTTGGTCCTAAGCCAAATTTCTTCAGCCTCCTGAGGTTAAAGAGGCGCTGTTGTGCCTTCTTCCCCACACTGTCTGTGTGGGTGGACCATTTCAGTTTGTCAGTGATGTGTATGCCGAGGAACTTGAAGCTTTACACCTTCTCCACTGCAGCCCCATCAATATGGATAGGGGGGAGCTCAATCTTCTGTTTCCTGAAGTCCACGTTCATCTCCTTTGTTTTGTTGGCTTTGAGTGAGAGGTTATTTTCCTGCACCACACTCCCAGGACCCTCACCTCCTTGTAAGCTCTCTCATCATTGTTGTTAATCAGGCCTACTACTGTTGTGTCATCTGCAACCTTGATGATTGAGTTGGAGGCATGCGTGGCCACGCAGTCATTGGTGAACAGAGAGTACAGGAGGGGGCTGAGCACACACCCTTGTGGGGCCCCTGTGTTAAAGATCAGTGAAGTAGAGGTGTTGCTTCCTACCTTCCCCACCTGGGGAAGAACCAGTTGCACAGGGCGGGGTTCAGACCCAGGGCCCCGAGCTTGGAGGGTAATGAGCTTGGAGGGTACTATGGTGTTGAATGCTGAGCTATAGTCAATGAACAGTATTCTTACATAGGTATTCCTCTTGTCCAGGTGGGATAGGGCAGTGTGCAGTGCAATGGCGATTGCATCGTCTGTAGATCGATTGGGTCAGTAAGCAAATTTAAGTCAGTCTAAGGTAGAGGTAAGGTAGAGGTGATATTATCGTTGACTAGTCTCTCAAAGTACTTCATGGGGCAAAATTAATTTAGTTCAGTTACCATTGCTTTCTTGAGTACAGGAACAATGGTGGACATCTTGAAGCATGTGGGGACAGCAGACTGGCATAGGGAGAGATCGAATATGTCAGTAAACACTCCAGCCAGCTGGTCTGCGCATGCTCTAAGGATGTGCCTCAGGATGTCGTCTGGATTAGGGATGCAGCATTGCCTGGGTTAACGCGCTTAAATGTCTTACTCATGTCGGCCACTGAGAAGGAGAGCCCACAGTCCTTGGTAGCGGGCCGCGTCGGTGGCACTGCGTTATCCTCAAAACTTGCGAAGAAGGTGTTTCGCTTGTCCGGAAGTAAGACGTCGGTCTCCGCAACGTGGCTGGTTTTCCCTTTGTAGTCCGTGATTGTCTGTGGACCCTGCCAAATACGTCTCATGTCTGAGCCGTTGAATTGTGAAATGACACACCAGTGAACGGTTGATTGAAAGTGTTATATTTGTACAAATGTAATAAATTAGAAGTGTTTGCTTGCAGGAAATGTTTGCATGATAGGCCTATAAGACATTGAGTAGAATAGAACTACATCATAAATGACTGTATGGGTGACAGGCATGATAAGGTCTGAAAGAGGCACTATAGAAAAGCACTATGTGCTTCAATACCTTTATAATGTTACCAATGATATGTTCATTCTGAATGAGGATTGGAATTAAGAATCTATAGCCTACTTTTTTTTATCACTGTCATCACTCTAACAGTATCTTTCTGTACTGTAGGGGTCAGGGCTCAAAATGAAAACCTGCCTTTCGGGAGAGTTTCAGCAAGCATCTAGATCTGTGTTCTTTGGTTAAAGTTGACAACACTATCTTTCTGTAGGGGTCAGGGCACAAAATGAAAACCTGCCTTTTGGAAGAGTTTCAGCAAGCTTGGAGAATTGTGTTCTTTGGTGAAAGAAGATGACAACAGTATCTTTCTGTAGGGGCAGGGCTCAAAATGAAAACGTGCCTTTTCGGGATAGTATCAGCAAGCTTGGAGAACTGCATTCTTACGTGAAATATGACGTTCAAAAATTGTATCAGGCAACATTATTTGAGTGACAGTTAAACATGAGGAGCCATGTTGAGAAGGCATCAACTACCATACCCGTTAAAAGGCACTTAAATATTCTGTCTTATCCATTTACCCTCTGAATGGCACACATAAACAGTCCATGTCTCAAAAAATCCATGTCTCCTCTCATTAATCTACACTGATTGAAGTGGATTTACCAAGTGACATCAATAAGGGATCATAGCTTTCACCTGGATTCACCTGGTCGGTCTATGTCACGGAAACAGCAAGTGCCTTTAATGTTTTGTACACTCAGTGTAGATTATACAACGTAAAATAAAAAGCTCTAGGTCTTTTATTAATGTGTTCATTTTGTGTAATATCACAAAGCCAAAGAATGATACCGTTGGTGAAGGATGTCTTCTTAGTGCCAGCATGTCCTGTTGACATATACAGTTGAAGTCGGAAGTTTACCAACAGATTATTTCACTTATAATTCACTGTATCACAATTCCAGTGGGTCAGAAGTTTAGATACACTAAGATGACTGTGCCTTTAAACAGCTTGGAAAATTCCAGAAAATGTGGCTTTAGAAGCTTCTGACAGGCTAATTGGCATACTTGGCAAATTTTGTAGACCTCTAAAAATCTGGTTCATCCTTGGGAGCAATTTCCAAACACCTGAAGATACCATACCATCTGTATAAACAATAGTACTCAAGTATAAACACCATGGGGCCACACAGCCCTCGTATCGCTCAGGAAGGAGACGCGTTCTGTTTCCTAGAGATGAACGTACTTTGGTGCAAAAAGTGCAAATAAATCCCAGAAAAACAGCAATGGACCTTGTGAAGATGCTGGAGGAAACAGTTACAAAAGTATTTATATCCACAGTAAAACGAGTCCAATATCAACATAACTTGAAAGGCCTATTAGCACGGAAGATGCCACTCCTCCAAAACCACCATAAAAACCCCAGACTACAGTTTGCAACTGCACATGGGGACAAAGATCGTACTTTTTGTAGAAATGTCCTCTGGTCTGATGAAACAAAAATAGAACTGTTTGGCCATAATGACCATTGTTATATTTGGAGGAAAAAAGGGGATGCTTGCAAGCCAAAGAACACCATCCTAACTGTGAAGCACGGGGGTGGCAGCATTATGTCGTGGGGGTACATTGCTGCAGGAGGGACTGGTGCACTTCACAAAATAGATGGATCATGAGGATGGTAAATAATGTGGATATATTGAAGCAACATCTAAAGACATCAGTCAGAAAGTTCAAGCTTGGTCGCAAATGGGTCTTTCAAATGGACAATGAACCCAAGCATACTTCCAAAGTTGTGGCAAAATGGCTTAAGGACAACAAAGTCAAGGTATTGGAGTGACCATCACAAAGCCCTGACCTCAATCCCATAGACAATTTGTGGGCAGAACTGAAAAAGTGTGTGCGAGCAAGGAGGCCTACAAACCTGACTCAGTTATACCAGCTCTGTCAGGAGGAATGGGCCAAAATTCACCCAATTTATTGTGGGAAGCTTGTGGAAGGCTACCCAAAACGTTTGACCCAAGTTAAACAGTTTAAAGACAATTCTACCAAAAATGAATTGAGTGAATGTTAACTACTGACCCACTGGGAATGTGATGAAAGAAATAAAAGCTCTCTACAATTATTCTGACATTTCACATTCTTAAAATGAAGTGGTGATGCTAACTGACCTAAAACAGGGCATTTTTAGTGGGATTAAATGTCAGGAATTTTGAAAAATGTATTTGGCTAAGGTGTATGTAAACTTCTAACTTCAACTGTAAATGCAGTATATTTACAATACTGGTCAAACATTTTAGAACACCTACTCATTCAAGGGTTTTCCTTTATTTGGACTATTTTCTACATTTTAGAATACTAGTGAATACATCAAAACTATGAAATAGCACTAATGGAATCATGTAGTAACCAAAAAAGTGTTAAACAAATCTAAATATATTTTATATATGAGATTCTTCAAATAGCCACCCTTTGCCTTGATGACAGCTTTGCACACAATTGGCATTCTCTCAACCAGCTTCATGAGGTAGTCACCTGGAATACATTTCAATTAACAGGTGTGCCTTGTGAAATGTCTTTCCTTCTTAATGCGTTTGAGCCAATCAGTTGTGTTGTGACAAGGTAGGGGTGGTATACTGAAGATAGCCCAATTTGGTAAAACCAAGTCCATATTATTGTAAGAACAGCTCAAATAAGCAAAGATAAATGACAGCCCATTATTACTTTGAGACATGAAGGTCAATCAATCGGAACATTTCAAGAACTTTGAAAGTTTCTTAAAGTGCAGTCGCAAAAAACTTTAAGTGCCATGATGAAACTGGCTCTCGTGAGGACCACCACAAGGAAGGAATATCCAGAATTCATTACAGTTACCAACCTCAGAATTTGCAGGCCAAATAAGACACATCTCAACATCAACTGGAGACTGCGTAAATCAGGCATTCATAGTCGAATTGCTGCAAAGAAACCACTACTAAAGGACACCAATAATAAGAAGAGACTTTCTTTGGCCAAGAAACACGATTAATGGATATTAGACTGATGGAAATGTGTCCTTTGGTCTGGTGAGTCCAAACCGCCATGTCTTTGTGAGACACAGAGTACATTTACATTTACATTTAAGTCATTTAGCAGACGCTCTTATCCAGAGCGACTTAGGTGAACGGATGATCTCTGCATGTGTGATTCCCACCGTGAAGCTTGGAGGGGGAGGTGTGATGGTGTGGGGATGCTTTGCTGTTGACACTGTCAGTGATTCGTTTAGAATTCAAGGTACACTTAACCAGCATGGCAACAACAGCATTCTGTAGCGATATGCCATTCAATCTGGTTTGCTCTTTGTGCAACTATCATTTGTTTTCAAACAGGACAATGACCCAACACACCTCCAGGCTGTGTAAGGGCTATTTGACCAAGAAGGAGAGTGATGGAGTGCTGTATCAGATGACCTGGCCTCCAGAATCGTCCGACCTCAACCCAATTGAGTTGGTTTGGGATGAGTTGGACTGCAGCGTGAAGGAAAAGCAGGCAACAAGTGCTCAGCATATGTGGGAACTCCTTCCAGAATGTTGGAAAAGCATTACAGGTGAGGCTGGATGAGCGAATGCCAAGACTGTGCAAAGCTGTCATCTTTGCAAAGGGTGGCTACTTTGAAGAATCTCAAATATGAAGGACGTGTTTTGTTTTCAAGGCAACTCGTTGGAGGGAGCATACGACGTGGCACTATATACAGAGGAAAAACACGATGATATCCTGAGAAGGGCAAGATCAGTGGGAGGTGAGAGGCCGATGTGCCACTACGAAATAACAAGCCTGGCGAAGAATACCTTTAGGGTTGTAACTGTCAACATTTACAACCCTTACGTTAAGGACGAAGAGGTGAGGGCTTTTCTGGGGAGATACATGGATAATGTCTCCTCAGCAAGGCACCTCAAAGACTACCTTGGGTTTTGGAATGGGAGGAGAGGCTTCCAGGCCCTCCTCAGAGAGGACCCAAAGGGACATGGTGGCTACCTCCATCCTCCTGCTATGTTCTCCCTCGGGGCTGACAGGGGGACGTTGTTTTATGTACGTCAGCCCCCATTTTGCAGGCACTGTATGGCCTACGGTCACATATTCGCCTCGTGCAGTACAAGAAAATGCAGATTTTGTGCATCTGAGGATCACGAGGCGAGGGATTGTGACAAGCCTAAGACGTGCCATGGGTGTGGCTCGTCAGCACACCTTTGGCGGGGGTGCCCGGCCCGTCAGAGGTCATATGCGTCTGCGGAGCAGGGGCGGGGGATGGGGGAAGAAGAGGAGGGAAGGAAGCACGCCTCATGACCAGAGTTCAGGTCCAGAGGGGAAGGCCACAAGGAAGGAGGAGGAGCAAGAAGCGGCGGATGGAAGAGAGAAGGAAACAGAAGGCACGGGAGTAGGAGAACCAGGAAAAGCGGCGGAAGAAGGCAACCGAGTGGAGGAGCATGAGAGAGAAGAAAGCGAGGGAGGAGAGGTGGAGAAGGAGACGGTGGAAGAGCAAGTGGACTGGGGGGAAAGTGCCCTGGTGGAAGAAATGAGGGGTATGGTGGAGGAGCTGGCGGGGGGGGTATCTCTCCACTGCCGTCATCACCAAAGAAGAGAATGAAGAGGAGGGTGCGATTGGCCGACAGTGAGATGGAGGGGATGGCCAAGAGAGTGATGGGGGTGGGAGAAACCTCTGGGTTGCTGCTGGTTTCCCCAGGCCCTCAACTTCTGTTGGGTGGGGACACACCTAACAAGACTCAGGACTGGGTACAGGAGGAGGTGGGGAGTTTTTTGTTTGGGGACTCAGCCTCCCCGATTTTTTTCCAAACCAGCTGCAACACTGGGGAGGGGGAGGATTGTGGGGGTAGACCCAGGGTGCAGGGCACCCCGGAGCCAAACACTATTCCTGCATCCTGGGATGGTGTGATGGAGGAAGAGGGGGGGATGTCGGGAGTACTGATGGTGTTCTCACCGGTAGATATGGAGCAGGGGAGCATCGGGTGAGTCTCCTGTTTTTGTTTTTTTTCTGTCTGGGTTTAGAATTTGAGTGTATTACATGTTTTTATTTTTTCATGGGGTCTAATTTTACTTTTGTTAGTTTAAATGTAAGGGGTTTAAGGGATTTTGTTAAGAGGAGGGCGGTTTTTAGTTATTTGGAGGGTGTGGGGTTTGATTTTTGGTTTTTACAGGAGGTTCACCTGAGGGATGGAGGGGATGTTAGTAGGTTTAAGAGGGAGTGGGACAAGGGGAGTCGGTTTGGGGTGTTGGGGGGGTGCACTCATCAGGGGTAGGGATTTTGTGTGGGCACAGGGAGGTTAAAGTGGAGGATTGTTTTGTGGTAATGCAGGGGAGGGTTATAGGGGTGGATGTCACGATAAGGGATTGTAAATTTAGATTAGTGGTGGTGTATGGGCCACAGGTGGTGGCAGACAGGAGGGAGATGGTGGACTGTCTGACGCCCCTGTGTGTCACAAATAGGAAATTAGTGATAGGGGGGATTTTAATACAGATTTAGGAAGAGGGGGGGATAGCAGTGCAGGCGCCATTGCCAGGCTAATGGCTTGCCATGGTCTGGTAGATGGTGGTCTGCACACTACTCCGAAAATGGACGGTCCTACATGGCGCAACTCCAGGGGGTTGAGCGGAGGCTCGACTATATTTTTGTACCCAGGTCTTTGGGTAAGTTGTCTGGGCGGCTGTTGCCTGTTTTCTTTTCGGATCACGACGGGGTGCTCCTGCAGGTGGGGTCGCCAGTCTGCCTCTTTGGTGGGGGGTACTGGAAGCTAGATCGGGATGTGCTGGAGGAGCAGGCTTTTGTTGACGGGTTTTATGGTTTCTTTTGGAGGCTTAAGGGCCTCCGGTCCATGTGCGAGGGGGTGTTAGAGTGGTGGGAATTAGTTAAGGTGAGGATTAGGGCTTTTATAATAGGGTATTGCAAGAGGGAAAAAAGGGGGGAGAGGAGGGAGGTGGATCGTATCCAAAGGTTAATTGAACTCGAATACGAGGCAGGCAACCTCGGCGGGTCGTTTGACTGGGAGAGATCCGCAACCCTAAAGGCGCAGCTCAGGGAGTTGCAGGAGCGGAAGGCTTAAGCTTTCCTGGAGCGTGCGCATAGTGGCTTTCTAGAGCATAATGAGACTTGTTCTGCTATGTTCTTTAAGTTGGTTAGGGCCAGACAGAGTAGGAAGGTAATGCATTTTGTTAGGGAAGAAAATGGTAGCATAGTTAGAGAACCAGAGGATATGGTCAGGGTGACAACTGATCATTTCCAAGGTTTATTTAAGGAAAGGGAAATAGATGTAGAGCAGGGAAATGTGTTTTTAGAACACTTGTCCAGGCGGTTGCCGGAGGACATTAGAGAAGTGATGGAGGCCCAGATCTCACTAGAAGAGGTTGAGAGCGCTCTTCGGAGGATGGGAAAAGGGAAGGTGCCTGGGATAGATGGGCTGCCGGCTGAGTTTTATCTCAAGTTTTGGGGTATACTTGGACCAGTGGTCCTCGAAGTCTTGAAGGCCATCCTTGAGACGAGGGTCCCGGGGGGATCAATGGCTGTTGGTGTGCTGTCACTTTTATATAAGAAGGGGGAAGTAAACAGACCTTGGCAACTGGCGGCCGTTGACCATGCTGTGTGTAGATTACAAGCTACTTGCAAAGGTTTTAGCAGACCGGTTGCGCACAGTCCTTCCCTACGTCGTTCATGAGGATCAGACGTGCGGGGTAGAGGGCCGCTCTATTAGATGGAACCTACAGTTAATCAGGGACTCCATCGCTTGGGTTGAAGATAGAGGACTGCCTTTAATGGTAGCAGCGCTAGATCAGGCGAAAGCCTTCGATCGCGTGAATAGATCCTTTTTATTCAGAGTGTTAGGTCGATTAGGATTTGGGGAGAAGTTTATAGGATGGATTATATGTCGGAGCGGGGTGCCGAGTTAGTGTAAATAGTCACTTGGGTGACGTTTTTGACCTCTCGTCTGGGGTCAGGCAGGGGTGCCCACTCTCGGCTCTCCTCTTCGTTTTGTACATGGAGCCTTTGGGGGCTGCCATTAGGGCAGACACAGGGGTGGAAGGCTTGCTGATCCCTGGAAGTGGTGGGCTGCGTGTTAAGATGACGCAGTACGCCGACGACACTTCCTTGTTGTTGTGCAAGGACTCGTGCCTGACAAGGTCCCTTGCCATCATTGGGGATTTCACCCGAGCGTCGGGAGCAGTTCTGAACCATGCAAAGTCTTCCGTCAAGTTTTTCGGAAGATGGCGCGGTAGAACGGATGTGCCTGGGGGGTTATCTCTCTGTGAGGGGGCCCTGAGGATTCTCGGGGTCCATTTCGAGACCTCCGGCTCAGCGACGCTAAACTGGAACATGCGCATCGCAGTGGTACAGAGGAAGCTAGCAATGTGGAAAGCTAGGTATTTGTCTTTTATGGGCAAAGTCCTGGTCCTAAAGGTGCATGTGTTGCCGTCTCTTTTGTATTTGGCATACATCTACCCATTCCCGGCTTGTCTGAGTAGTTCTCTAGTGAGGCTTGTGTTTCAGTTTATGTGGAGTGGCAGGTGCGAGTGGGTCGCCAGGGCACGCATGATCTGTCCCATCGGGGAGGGAGGTAGGGGGGTACCACATTTCCCCCTCAAGCTGGACACAATTTTTGTTTCTTTCTTGTTAACGGAGCTTGCTCAGCCAGTGATACACCCGTCCGGTTACCTCCTGCGGGTGTTTTTCTCATATCAGGCGAGAAGCATAATGGTGTGGTCTAACACGGGTCCTCGGGCGGAACAGCTGCCATGGCACTTTGAGATCATAGGCACCTGTACGAGGAGGTCAGAAAGGCAGGGAGTCCGGCGCCTGTAATTAGGTTTGTTGTTTTTGTATTTGTTTAGTTATTTCATGTATCGTCATTCTCTTCATTAAAGAACATGAGTAACAACTACGCTGCATTTCGGTCCGACTCTCTTTCCACAAACGAAGAATGCCGTTACACATTTCACAAAGTAATTCCATGTTTGCCTCATGCATTTATTTCATCCTGTAAAATAACGTTTATTTTGTACATGCTCTCTGTTTTCTTTATCTATGCATGAATAAATGTTGCATTAGATAGACATTTTAGGTTGACTTAATGAAAGAGGATTCATATCACTTGTGGTTTGGTTGGTCATACTTGCTGTAGTCTGATCCTTTTGGACTAGGATCTATTAATATTTAGGGTACATGCAAATGCCAAAATGTGTGGCAGGAAGGAAACTTGCCAGAAGTGAACATGGGTTGTATTAAACAGCGCCGTCAGACAGAGAAACTCTGCTTCTAGCATCCTAAGCAACTCTGCAGGGTTTTCTTTTTTGGTGCGTTATTTCTTACGTTATTAACCCAGAACGTTTTTGCTCGTCCTAATATATAAATATTTCTTAATTCCATTCTTTTACTTTTAGATTCGTGTGTATTGTTGTAAATTGTTAGATACTACTGCACTGGTGGAGCTAGGAACATAAGCATTTCGCTACACCCACAATAACATCTGTATGTGACCAATAAACATTTATTTTGTTTTATTGTATTAGTAGCGAGCTAGGTGGAATGCATGGGTGATTCACTACTATGTAAACATAGGACATCCAAGAAGGAACATTAATACCTTCAGTGGGGTAAGAAAATGTTCAGCCTATAATTAGCTAACTAGTTAATTTATAACTAAAACATACATTTGATTAGCTATCCGATTTCGAGTTAATAGCAAGCAACCAAACAAAAATTATTAGCTGTCTGACTTTCTTTGGGCTGAACAATGCTAGCTAACGTTAGCTATGCTAGCTAAGCTAACCTTAGTTTCTACTTGCTGACCACCATGTCACTTGTTTTAGTGTAGAGGGGTTGTTAAAACGTTTAGAAAATGTGTGTGATGATGTTCGCAGCAAACGATGTCCGAGCTCGGAAGATTTGTTCTTGCTAGCTAGCTACTGTGAGTTTGCTTATCCTTGAAGCAGAAGTACTGGGACTGTCCTATGTAAAACAATAGATCATAATTCGTTCAATTCGAAACAGGAATATCCAACCAGCGTAGGGTGATGCTTTGAAGTCTGAGGGCACAGCCCTTTCATTATCATGCCGACACATCAAAACAGCCATTCCAAACTCTCGAGTCAAGGACACGGAGAGGCTGGTGTTATGAAGACTACATCCTTGGTTGAAGAAAATACACAGAAATGGAGTGTACAACAGCACACGTCACTTTCACATTTAAGATGCTTCTCCTGCTGTAGGACACAGAGAAGATAAAGAAGGTAATACCTGCAAGAGGGTGTTGTTGATGATAACAGACAACGGAAAAGCTCAGAGACCTAAGGTGATGTCACTGTCCTCATACCGCTAGCTGTACTGCAGTTTTCGTAGTGTCACTTTAAAATTTAAGTTTTCATGTATTGTCCTGAAATTACCCTTTTGATGGCAGCTTTTCAAAACAGTCACACAAGGAATGCTTCATGTTCTCAATAATAGGATTTCCTGAACCTTTGCACAGTCATGCAGCTCAGAGATGTCTGCTCTCTGAATACCAACGACCACATAGACTGATGTGTGACGGAAGGCCACTGACTGGTGGTAACGACATGGTCGTAGTAGACACAGGGAGACAGCCGGTGGAGTGCCCTATCACGTCTCAGGCAGTGTCTGCAGGCCATATAAACATATCTCCCTTCCCCCACTGTTCTGCATCTCACCCATTCTCCATTTCTCCTTCTTCTACCCTTCTCTCCCTGCTGATGGAAGACATGGACATGTCATCCATGTCATGAGACAGTCATCCATTTAAGACCCATCAGTTCTGATTAAACAATGTCAGACTTCACTTCTCCTTGATTTACGTGCGTACATTCTTTTAACCTAAAGTAAATAGGCCATCTTTAGACCTGAGTTGACATAACCCTCCCCTGACTCTACCCCCCCCTTCTATGTCTAATCCCTCCCCCTAATTGGAACCCCTCCCTGACTTTAACACCTCACTCTCACTCTTACCCCTACCAATTCTAACTTTAACCCCTCCCCTAATTAAAACCCCTTCCTGTTCTGACTCTACTACCTCCACCTGACACTAACCCCTCCTCACTCAATCTAACTCTCAATCCACCTGGTTGTGGAGGGGTCAGCATTCATAACCAAGTGGGAAGGGGGTATTTACCACTCAGAACTGGTAATTACTGGTGGGAAACTCGTCTATCATCCCTGAGCTGACTTCTCCCTCATACTGAACTCTGACGTCACTTACTAAGGAAATTACCTCGATAACAGCATTTTTGGCAGTTTAATGTAACAGCAAAACATTATTTATAAAATAAATCCATTACAGGAAAAAAGTGTGGCAGGGAGAGGGAGAATGCTTGGAGGACAAAGGAGAGGACGACCAAGAGCGGTGGTCTCTGATGAGATAAGGGCCACAATTATTGACCATGTTGTAAACCATGGTCTCTCTTTGAGAGAGGTCAGTTTAAGGGTGCAACCAAATCTGCAGTGTTCAACAATTGCATCAATAGTACGAATTTTCCGGCAAAACAACAGGTGAGATGTGCTTCCTTCAATGATAATTGAACGTCATATTAAAGTACAATACAATATGTTCACATTTTTACATGTACTGACATTTTGAAATATATTGATTGTTTTGTGTTTTTCAGTAGGATCCAAAGGTTGCCTCAGGAGGGAGAGGCAGAATATTATCAGATGCAGAGGAAATTGCCATTGTTGAAATGGTGATTGGCAACAATGCAATAAAACTACGGAACATTAGGGACAGAGTGCTGGCAGACAATATCACTTTTGGGAATGTGAATACGGTCAGCACAACAACAATTGCCAGAGTCCTAGAGAATCATAAGGATGAAGCACTGTACCCATGTTTGATAGAAACGGTGAACGTGTGAAAGAACTCCGGTATCAATATGTCCAGGTAAGATGTCTGATCAATAACCAGACAGTGTACATACACAACTCAGCATAATGTAAAGTACTGTAAAACTGTAGCTTTACTGTATTTTAGAGTGTAATGGAGTTGGAAGCCAGGCAAACTGCACATACATCCATCTATGTGTATGAAGCTAGATTCAACCTGGCAAAAACAGGGGAAGAAATGTGATTGGACAGAGAGCAACCGTGGATGTCGCCACAATGTGTGCAGCACTGTCCAATGATGGTTTGCTGTTACACAAACCACTCATTTGCCCCTACAATACAGAGAGGCTCATTTATTTTCTGGATGACCTGCGTAATCGACTTGTGCCAGCGGTGGAGAGAGGGGCCAGAAACTCCCCTACCTTCGTTGTTGTGTGGGATAATGCAGCATTCCACCACTCTGCTGCAGTCAGACTGGTTTGCTGCACATCCCAGGATGTCAGTACTATTCCTGCCTCCATACTCCCCCTTCCTAAACCCCATAGAGGAGTTTCTCTGCGTGGAGGTGGAAGGTTTATGACCACCATCCACATGACCAGGCACTCCTCCTGAAGACTGCCAGGGTTAGATTAGATATTCCAGAAGATACTTTCCAAGATGCATCGCCAGAGAAGACATACGATGTAATGTTGATGAGAACTGGCCAAATGCAGGAGAGAGGGAGAACGAGAACCCCTGTGCAGTATGAGTGATTATACTATACATGTTGATGAGAACAAGAACCCTCACAGTACTGTGCAGTATGAGTGATTATACTATACATGTTGATGAGAACAAGAACCCTCACAGTACTGTGCAGTATGAGTGATTATACTATACATGTTGATGAGAACTAGAACCCTCACAGTACTGTGCAGTATGAGTGATTATACTATACATGTTGATGAGAACAAGAACCCTCACAGTACTGTGCAGTATGAGTGATTATACTATACATGTTGATGAGGACTAGAACCCACACAGTACTTTGCAGTATGAGTGATTATACTATACATGTTGATGAGAACTAGAACCCTCCCAATACTGTGCAGTATGAGTGATTATACTATACATGTTGTTGAGAACAAGAAGCCTCACAGTACTTTGCAGTATGAGTGATTATACTATACATGTTGATGAGAACTAGAACCCTCCCAATACTGTGCAGTATGAGTGATTATACTATACATGTTGTTGAGAACAAGAAGCCTCACAGTACTTTGCAGTATGAGTGATTATACTATACATGTTGATGAGAACTAGAACCCTCCCAATACTGTGCAGTATGATTGATTATACTATACATGTTGATGAGAACTAGAACCCTCACAGTACTGTGCAGTATGAGTGATTATACTATACATGTTGATGAGGACTAGAAGCCTCACAGTACTGTGCAGTATGAGTGATTATACTATACATGTTGATGAGCTCTAGAAACCTCACAGTACTGTGCAGTATGAGTGATTAGACTATGCATGTTGATGAGAACTAGAACCCTCACAGTACTGTACAGTATGAGTGATTATACTATACATGTTGATGAGAACTAGAACCCTCACAGTACTGTGCAGTATGAGTGATTAGACTATGCATGTTGATGAGAACTAGAACCCTCACAGTACTGTACAGTATGAGTGATTATACTATACATGTTGATGAGAACTAGAACCCTCACAGTACTGTACAGTATGAGTGATTAGACTATACATGTTGATGAGAACTAGAACCCTCACAGTACTGTGCAGTATGAGTGATTATATTATACATGTTGATGAGAACTAGAACCCTCACAGTACTGTGCAGTATGAGTGATTATATTATACATGTTGATGAGAACTAGAACCCTCACAGTACTGTGCAGTATGAGTGATTAGACTATACATGTTGATGAGAACTAGAACCCACACAGTATTGTACAGTATGAGTGATTATACTATACATGTTGGTGAGAACTAGACCCCTCACAGTACTGTACAGTATGAGTGATTATACTATACATGTTGATGAGAACTAGAACCCTCACAGTACTGTACAGTATGAGTGATTATACTATACATGTTGATGAGAACTAGAACCCTCACAGTACTGTACAGTATGAGTGATTATACTATACATGTTGATGAGAACTAGAACCCTCACAGTACTGTACAGTATGAGTGATTATACTATACATGTTGATGAGAACTAGAACCCTCACAGTACTGTATGAGTGATTATACTATACATGTTGATGAGAACTAGAACCCTCACAGTACTGTACAGTATGAGTGATTATACTATACATGTTGATGAGAACTAGAACCCTCACAGTACTGTATGAGTGATTATACTATACATGTTGATGAGAACTAGAACCCTCACAGTACAGTATGAGTGATTATACTATACATGTTGATGAGAACTAGAACCCTCACAGTACTGTACAGTATGAGTGATTATACTATACATGTTGATGAGAACTAGAACCCTCACAGTACTGTATGAGTGATTATACTATACATGTTGATGAGAACTAGAACCCTCACAGTACAGTATGAGTGATTATACTATACATGTTGATGAGAACTAGAACCCTCACAGTACTGTACAGTATGAGTGATTATACTATACATGTTGATGAGAACTAGAACCCTCACAGTACTGTATGAGTGATTATACTATACATGTTGATGAGAACTAGAACCCTCACAGTACTGTATGAGTGATTATACTATACATGTTGATGAGAACTAGAACCCTCACAGTACTGTACAGTATGAGTGATTATACTATACATGTTGATGAGAACTAGAACCCTCACAGTACTGTACAGTATGAGTGATTATACTATACATGTTGATGAGAACTAGAACCCTCACAGTACTGTATGAGTGATTATACTATACATGTTGATGAGAACTAGAACCCTCACAGTACTGTACAGTATGAGTGATTATACTATACATGTTGATGAGAACTAGAACCCTCACAGTACTGTATGAGTGATTATACTATACATGTTGATGAGAACTAGAACCCTCACAGTACTGTATGAGTGATTATACTATACATGTTGATGAGAACTAGAACCCTCACAGTACTGTACAGTATGAGTGATTATACTATACATGTTGATGAGAACTAGAACCCTCACAGTACTGTATGAGTGATTATACTATACATGTTGATGAGAACTAGAACCCTCACAGTACTGTACAGTATGAGTGATTATACTATACATGTTGATGAGAACTAGAACCCTCACAGTACTGTATGAGTGATTATACTATACATGTTGATGAGAACTAGAACCCTCACAGTACAGTATGAGTGATTATACTATACATGTTGATGAGAACTAGAACCCTCACAGTACTGTACAGTATGAGTGATTATACTATACATGTTGATGAGAACTAGAACCCTCACAGTACTGTATGAGTGATTATACTATACATGTTGATGAGAACTAGAACCCTCACAGTACAGTATGAGTGATTATACTATACATGTTGATGAGAACTAGAACCCTCACAGTACTGTACAGTATGAGTGATTATACTATACATGTTGATGAGAACTAGAACCCTCACAGTACTGTACAGTATGAGTGATTATACTATACATGTTGATGAGAACTAGAACCCTCACAGTACTGTACAGTATGAGTGATTATACTATACATGTTGATGAGAACTAGAACCCTCACAGTACTGTACAGTATGAGTGATTATACTATACATGTTGATGAGAACTAGAACCCTCACAGTACTGTATGAGTGATTATACTATACATGTTGATGAGAACTAGAACCCTCACAGTACTGTATGAGTGATTATACTATACATGTTGATGAGAACTAGAACCCTCACAGTACTGTATGAGTGATTATACTATACATGTTGATGAGAACTAGAACCCTCACAGTACTGTATGAGTGATTATACTATACATGTTGATGAGAACTAGAACCCTCACAGTACTGTATGAGTGATTATACTATACATGTTGATGAGAACTAGAACCCTCACAGTACTGTATGAGTGATTATACTATACATGTTGATGAGAACTAGAACCCTCACAGTACTGTATGAGTGATTATACTATACATGTTGATGAGAACTAGAACCCTCACAGTACAGTATGAGTGATTATACTATACATGTTGATGAGAACTAGAACCCTCACAGTACAGTATGAGTGATTATACTATACATGTTGATGAGAACTAGAACCCTCACAGTACTGTACAGTATGAGTGATTATACTATACATGTTGATGAGAACTAGAACCCTCACAGTACTGTATGAGTGATTATACTATACATGTTGATGAGAACTAGAACCCTCACAGTACTGTATGAGTGATTATACTATACATGTTGATGAGAACTAGAACCCTCACAGTACTGTACAGTATGAGTGATTATACTATACATGTTGATGAGAACTAGAACCCTCACAGTACTGTACAGTATGAGTGTTATACTATACATGTTGATGAGATCTAGAACCCTCACAGTACTGTACAGTATGAGTGATTATACTATACATGTTGATGAGAACTAGAACCCTCACAGTACTGTACAGTATGAGTGATTATACTATACATGTTGATGA
Organism: Oncorhynchus keta; assembly: GCF_023373465.1. Classification (NCBI taxonomy): domain Eukaryota; kingdom Metazoa; phylum Chordata; class Actinopteri; order Salmoniformes; family Salmonidae; genus Oncorhynchus; species Oncorhynchus keta. The sequence continues at coordinate 41,139,342 of NC_068433.1, forward strand.
GAACTAGAACCCTCACAGTACTGTACAGTATGAGTGTTATACTATACATGTTGATGAGATCTAGAACCCTCACAGTACTGTACAGTATGAGTGATTATACTATACATGTTGATGAGAACTAGAACCCTCACAGTACTGTACAGTATGAGTGATTATACTATACATGTTGATGAGAACTAGAACCCTCACAGTACTGTACAGTATGAGTGATTATACTATACATGTTGATGAGAACTAGAACCCTCACAGTACTGTACAGTATGAGTGTTATACTATACATGTTGATGAGAACTAGAACCCTCACAGTACTGTACAGTATGAGTGATTATACTATACATGTTGATGAGAACTAGAACCCTCACAGTACTGTACAGTATGAGTGTTATACTATACATGTTGATGAGAACTAGAACCCTCACAGTACTGTACAGTATGAGTGATTATACTATACATGTTGATGAGAACTAGAACCCTCACAGTACTGTACAGTATGAGTGATTATACTATACATGTTGATGAGAACTAGAACCCTCACAGTACTGTACAGTATGAGTGTTATACTATACATGTTGATGAGATCTAGAACCCTCACAGTACTGTACAGTATGAGTGATTATACTATACATGTTGATGAGAACTAGAACCCTCACAGTACTGTACAGTATGAGTGATTATACTATACATGTTGGTGAGAACTAGACCCCTCACAGTACTGTACAGTATGAGTGATTATACTATACATGTTGATGAGAACTAGAACCCTCACAGTACTGTACAGTATGAGTGTTATACTATACATGTTTTTTGTGTAATTGTTATTGCAGCCCTGAAATTTCAGAAAATCTTTTTTTGTTTAAACGTTTTATTTTCACAAGTAATTTTCAACATGTAAAGATACAGAAAAAATCAAGGCTGTTGAAGCAAATTGCTGTATTTCTGATTCATTCTTGTTACATACACTTTAGTACAGTCAATAAAGTGAAAAGGTGTTATTCTTATTATATAATGAAACACTGATTAATGTTAAAAACAAACAAATCAAACTTCAAAGAGAAAGGGTCATGATTTATGTAGCGAAATGCTTGTGCTTCTAGTTCCGACAATGCTGTAATAACCAACGAGTAATCTAACCTAACAATTCCACAACAACTACCTTATACACACAAGTGTAAAGCAACGAAGAATATGTACGTAAAAATATATGAATGAGTGATGGTACAGAACGGCATAGGCAAGATGCAGTAGATGGTATCGAGTACAGTTTATACATTTGAGATGAATAATGTAGGGTATGTAAACATATAAAGTGGCATAATATTTGTACTTTTAGTGTATGGTTGACGCAGCTTGTTGGCCATTAGCCAATCAGCGTTTCTCAATGAGTTCAAAGCACAATAATTAATCTAACTCACTTTTACGACTTCACAACTGGTATTTACCATCTACCCACTTGGTTATGAATGCAGCACAAGTAACACTACTCACTTATTACTAAACACGACTGCACGCTTCTGACCTTTCTACACATTTAATAAGAAATGCAGTATTCCCCTCCTAAAACTGGCACCACTTAAAGCTTTTGTTTTTACTCTGTGACACCTCAGGCAACTCTGCTTCTTATTCCACTGAAAATAATTGGCAGGAATATTTTTTTTAAAAACTGCAATTTGCTTCACAGGTCTGCTATTTTCCAGAAGAATTACTCATCTCTTGTCTCTTTCTCTTGCGCTCTTCTCTCTCCTACTCTCTAGCTCTCCCTTCTCTCTTCTCTTCCCTCTCCATCTCTCAGACAGTACTTCTCCTCCCAGGCTCTTGTGTAGAGCTGTAGATTTGTTGTTCCTCCTCCAGTTATCTCAACAGCTCAGTCAGATGATGAAGTTTTTTTATTTTATTTTACCTTTATTTAACCAGGCGAGTCAGTTAAGAACAAATTCTTATTTTCAATGACGGCCTAGGAACAGTGGGTTAACTGCCTGTTCAGGGGCAGAACGACAGATTTGTACCTTGTCAGCTCGGGGGTTTGAACTTGCAACCTTGCGGTTACTAGTCCAACGCTCTAACCACTAGGCTACCCAGTAATGCGAATACCCTAGAATCCATCCAAGCTCTGTGTGTATTTGCATCCAGAATGTGCGTGCACACGTGCATTTGAGAGAAAAAGCTGCATAATACTCCAACCCACTAACACAGGGATACAGGTACGAGTAATTACTGCGCCTATTTTTGAATTCAGTCCAGGCACTTCTCTGAAGGAAGAAACAAACCTATGACTAACATCACAGATGTAATATACTGTACGTCCCAAATGGCACCCTATTTCCTTTGCAGTGCACTACTTTTGACCAGGGCCTATGCACTATATAGGGAATGGGGTGCCATTTGGGATTCCGCCTACTAACATCACAGACAGAATATTCCACCGAGGGATCTATTCATGGGCTGACTGTGCTGTCTAGTCTGTAAATCCAGCCGTGCACATTCTCCACTCTGCCTCTTCTGCTTGTCTTGGTAAATATTTGAGTTGCGGCTCTTTGCTTTTTGCACTGTTAGATGAGAGAGAGAGAGAGTGACACCATGTATGAAATAATTTGATGCTCTCCGACTCTTCTCTCTTTCTGTCATCTGAATGACTGAGTCAGAGACAGTGAAGCAATGCACAACTCATATCGGTTTGTCCTCAAAAGTACACAGGAAGAACTTTGTGTCAACACAACAAATCAAGACAGACATCGAGCAAATAGAATTCTCTGTTTTCCCCTCTGAAATATTAAATCCCATTTCTCGCTCTGTGGTAGTAGAGCAATTCAGCAACAATATCATTTGTAATTTGCTCATTTCCATAATAGATACAATGTGTTTTCCTCTAATAACTTGAAATGCAGAGATGGTGTGTGTGTGTCAGTGGCAGCAGGCTATACAGCCACAGAGTCACAATACATCACTGATGGTCAAATGTAAATGACTAAAGAATCGTCTGGCTTTTTTACGCTTTTTTCTGTTATTCGTCTGTGATCTGTTCACTTTACAAATCAAAGGTCATTTCATCAAATATAGTGCTTCCTTCACATAGGGAAGAACAGAAAGCTACTGAAAGTGTTGTGGTTATCAGAATTATCAAAGGGCACCCAGCCTAAGGGGAGACGCATATAGATCGCAATGGGAATTGAGTCTCCACAGGATTCTAATATATATAATAATTGGCTTGGCTCCAGGAACACAATCCCTCCATTGACTGGGCTACTGGTGCCATCGTGGGCTTGAGCCCGTCTTGCCACACTCTTTGCCTGAAGTCAGATCTGCCTGTCCCGGGACATCTTCCTGGGGGCTTGGAAATTGCCCCGGACCTCTCTGTCTGCTCCGCAGAGTACCAGGACCTCTGGGAGGGGTTCAGTAAGGCCCGGGCCACTTAGCTTCAGCAGCACCGACCGGTATCCAAGAAGGTAAAGCTTGAGGCGCTGGCTCACCGCTATAGTGCCGCGGCTACTATCCCAGAAGCCGAGTCCTTTTCCTCCCGCTCTAAGATTATTAGCCCCTCTACTGTTCGTCTTCTGTTGCCCTGTATCCTCTGTAGTTTTCCTACTTTTTCTGTGTCTAGAGTTAAAACCATGTCTGACTGCCCCTTGTCTCCTATGTCCAGGCGCACTCCTCTCCCTCGTTTCATCGACGACCGACCGCGTATATGGTGAGACACCTCCTGTTTGGTTCGAACTCTGGGCAGAGGATTCCAGTACCTGGTTGACTGGGAGTGCTATGGCCCAGAGGAGAGGTGCTGGGTTGCCTGTGCTTGTCTCCACACCCCTCCAGGTGTCGCCCATCTTCCCCATTATCCCCTGTGTATTTATACCTGTGTTTTCTGTCTGTTGCCAGTTCGTCTTGTTTGTTCAAGCCTACCAGCATTTTTTCTCAGCTCCTGTTTATCCCTAGTCTCTCCAATAAACATTTGTTATTTGGTGCAGACCACATTTGTTACCAAGTCTGCACTTGGGTCTGCACTTGGGTCTTACCTTGATTCCTGATACTGTGATTGGGAGTCCCACAGGGCGGCGCACAATTGGCCTAGTGTCGTCCGGGTTTGGCCAGTGTAGCCCGTCATTGTAAATAAGAATTTGTTCTTTTTTTTCTTCAGCTTTTTTTAAACCCTGTGTCCTGATTAAAATCCAAGATGGCGTAGCAGTAAGTCGTCCTGTCGTATCGTGTCACTTGTATATATTGTTTTTGTTTTTCGTTTTTACATATTTTTCTTTGCATATCTTTAAAAACATTTTGCTAAACCTAAGCTTCCAAATACTCTCCTGCAACCCGCCTCACCCAATGTAGCTACTTTTTCCTAAAGTATTTATACTTCGGAACCGGAACCCCTCAACTGAAGCTAGCCAGCTAACCACCAGCTATGCTAGCGATCTTCAGCTAACCGGTCATCAGCTAACCTTTAGCCCGGAAAGCTCTCGCCAGTTCGAACAACGCGACGCTAACCAGAGCATAAAGGACCTATTTATTTTTTATCCCCGGATTCCCACCGCAAACGGAACATTTTTCAGCTGGATCTTCACAACTAGCTATCCAGCTAAACCGCAACCCCGGATGATTACTCCTGGATAGCGTTTCCACCCATTTAGCTTGAAGCTAGCCAGGCCAGAGCACCTGTGCTTACCACCGTAGCATACTCCTGGGCTACAATACCCGGGCCCACGACCGGTCTATCGATGTCACCGCATGAAGAGGAATAAACAGACTCACCCCATCGCGACGTCCCCCAAAGGCTAACTCTCTAGCCCTTGCTATCTCATTGCTTGCTAATTCGGCCTGGTAACTGGTAGCTTGTTTAGCCCTGGTCCGCTAACTGCTACCTTGTTTACCCCGGCCTGCTAACTGTTAGCTTGTTAGCACAGGCCTGCTAACCGTCTGCATCGCCACGTCCCAAAGACTCACTGGACCCATATGTACTTTCTATCTCTTTCCGATTTATAATTTGTTTATACCTTCCGGAAACCTGCCTCACCCAATGTGATACGGAATCGCTATTATTTTTTATTTTTAGAACACACTCAAGAACCCCCAGAAGCTAACCAGCTAACTAGCTACAAGCTATTTAGTCATTGTTAGTTTTTTAACCTGGATAACACTCGCCAGTCCAGCTTCCCTGCCCCTTCCACCGCTGCCCCCTGGACACTGATCACTTGGCTCCATAGCTGATGCACGCTGGACTGTCCATTAATCACCGTACTCCATTCTGCTTGTTTGTTTTATCTGTCGGCCCTGTTGCCTAGTCAACACCAATTTACCTGCTGTTGTTGTGCTAGCTGATTAGCTGTTGTTGTCTCACCTACTGTTTTAGCTAGCTTTCCCAATTCAACACCTGTGATTACAGTATGCCTCGCTGTATGTCTCTCTCAAATGTCAATATGCCTTGTATACTGTTGCTCAGGTTAGTTATCATTGTTTTAGTTCACAATGGAGCCCCTAGTTCCATCCCATACCCCTGATACCTCCTTTGTCCCACCTCCCACACATGCGGTGACCTCACCCATTACAACCAGCATGTCCAGAGATACAACCTCTCTCATCATCACCCAGTGCCTGGGCTTACCTCCGCTGTACCCGCACCCCACCATACCCCTGTCTGTGCATTATGCCCTGAATATATTCTACCATGCCCAGAAACCTGCTCCTCTTATTCTCTGTCCCCAACGCTCTAGGCGACCAGTTTTGATAGCCTTTAGCCGCACCCTCATACTACTCCTTCTCTGTTCCGCGGGTGATGTGGAGGTAAACCCAGGCCCTGCATGTCCCCAGGCACCCTCATTTGTTGACTTCTGTGATCGAAAAAGCCTTGGTTTCATGCATGTCAACATCAGAAGCCTCCTCCCTAAGTTTGTTTTACTCACTGCTTTAGCACACTCTGCTAACCCTGATGTCCTTGCCGTGTCTGAATCCTGGCTCAGGAAGGCCACCAAAAATTCAGAGATTTCCATACCCAACTATAACATCTTCCGTCAAGATAGAACTGCCAAAGGGGGAGGAGTTGCAGTCTACTGCAGAGATAGCCTGCAAAGTAATGTCATACTTTCCAGGTCCATACCCAAACAGTTCGAACTACTAATTTTGAAAATTACTCTCTCCAGAAATAAGTCTCTCACTGTTGCCGCCTGCTACCGACCCCCCTCAGCTCCCAGCTGTGCCCTGGACACCATTTGTGAATTGATCACCCCCCATCTAGCTACACTGTTTTTATTTATTTACTTTTCTGCTCTTTTGCACACCAATATCTCTACCTGTACATGACCAACTGATCATTTATCACTCCAGTGTTAATCTGCAAAATTGTAATTATTCGCCTACCTCCTCATACCTTTTGCACACATTGTATATAGACTCCCCCTTTTTTTCTACTGTGTTATTGACTTGTTAATTGTTTACTCCATGTGTAACTCTGTGTTGTCTGTTCACAATGCTATGCTTTATCTTGGTCGGATCGCAGTTGCAAATGAGAACTTGTTCTCAACTAGCCTACCTGGTTAAATAAAGGTGAAATAAATAAAAGAAAATAGGACAAACTGGTCCTATAGCCATTATAAAACCTTTTTACAACTAATTAATCACTGTCACCTTATAGGGTCCAGAATTTTCCTGGTTAGGTTAACAGATAAGGAAAAACACCGGGCCCCGGGGAGTAAAAATTGCCTGCCCACTCTGAGACCTATGGTGCCACCAGTCTGCTTGTTGTCAGGTATGTGGATGACCAGGGCTTTAATCAGTAATTCACAAAGTCAAACAGCCCTGGGCTACTTTGATGTGTCAAGTGGGCGAGATGCGCAGTCTGTTTGACTTTGTGTGAATTTTGAGATGTCAGTTTCATGGAGAAACTTGTTTTTCAAGCCTTACGATGGCACAGCTGTAATGGAAGGTATCTGCTATTTGTATTTCCAGCTAAGTCCCCATTTGGTTCCCTGATGAAAAGGTGATGACCACTACTATTGTCAACTCTCTTCTGACATGAACTGAAGCGCTATCTCATGTTCCCTCTCATCCACTGGCACATTAAATGTTTCCTCTCCAAGCACTGTGAGTACCTCTATCAATGTATGTAGCGTTAATCACACATACGATCACATTATTGCACATCAATGATTTTACTCCTTGCTTGGACTAACTCATTCTTAGCTCTTTTATCTAACTGTGTGTTGTGTTGTTGTTTTTTGTCTTCCCAGTCAAATCCAGTCCTGTACTGAAGTCATGCCTCTGAACCTCTGATTTTTGAACCTCACTTTGATATCTTTGTGCATTCTGGGCCTATACCATGGGTCTCCCATCCTCCTCAATTTTTCAAGTCACCAGCCTCCACTGAGATACACATTTGTGATCTATGATTTTCCGTCTTCAGGTCCTCCACCTCCCTCTCACTGGTCTCCATGGTCCTCAGCTCCACCACCATGTCTCTCAGCTCATCCCAGATATCAGCAGTGGTCTGGCCGCTCGTCTGTTCATGGATCGTCTCTGTAGCTTCAGTCCATTGGATATCGATCAAACTCTCTCTACACCCTCCACTCTCTCCCTGAGCCCATGTTCCGGACATACAGAACAGCAACACCAGCAGAAATACAGCACCCCTCATTCTGAAATGGCACCTCTTCAGAAATTATGTATGAGGTTCTGTCCCCTTCTTTATACACGTACAATGGTAGTGAGACAATGCATGACAAATGGAACATATACTTTTGAAGTAATATGTACCAAAAGAAATCTGGGATACGGATAATATCACAACTCAGGATATGACCCAGATGCAGACAGTACAGTTCTCAGATTATTTATGATTAAAAAAAGGGGCAGGCAAAGGTTTGTGATCAGGTCAGAGGCAGGCAGGTACAGGACGGCAGGCAAGCTCGGGGTCAGAGTAAGAGGAATAGTCAGAACCGGGGAAAACTAGAAAACAGAACTTGAGCAAATGGAAGAGGGGAAAGCACGCTGGTAAGACCTGACAAGACGAACTGGCAACAGAGAGAGACCACAGGTATAAATACACAGGGGATAATGGGAAGATGGGCAACACCTGGAGGGGGGTGGAGACAAGCATAAAGACAGGTGAAACAGATCAGGATGTGACAGATCAAGTAAAACACGGTGAGTTGACCTCATAGGCTGTTTTACAGTTTTTGCTTTGTGCTTTCTGATTTCTGAAACTATGGCTCCTTTTCTCTAGACTCTACACACAAAACCCCGAAACACACACACACAACATGCAAATCATCACACGTCTCTTGCAAAACCAAACACTTCATTCAAAACTATTTGAACTCTTCTCAAAATGGTGTTTTTGCATCAACACTCTACACACAAACCATCAAATGATTAGCTCTTATACACGCCAACTACACATGGACATGACACGTAAAGCACTACTATCTTGTGTATTTTGCATGTTCAGTGTGCAGTGGAGTCCACGGCAGTTTGTCATAGCACTCACACGTGCATGTATGTGTACAAATATATACATTATGTATGCATATTCAGTATATATTTACACTATAAACAGAAATGCAAGGGGGGAAAAATCAAATGTATTTCTTCCTCAAAACATTGTATTTTCAACCAGATTTCGGGATGAACGGTAACAGAAAACAAATACAGGAGAAGATAAATGAATAGGCTTGTTACTTCTAAAACGAAAAACATTTAGGGTGCATCCTGTCTCCTATTTGGGTCTGGCCACAGCACCTCAACATCACAAGTGATGATCTCTCTGGCTAAACAGCGGGGGAAGTAGCGTCTAGAGTGGTGTCTAAGTGTGCGTTCTCTAATTCTCTCCTTCTTTCTTTCTCTCTCTCTCGGAGGACCTGAGCCCTAGGACCATGCCCCAGGACTACCTGACATGATGGCTCCTTGCTGTCCCCAGTCCACCTGGCCATATCTGCTGCTCCAGTTTCAACTGACCTGAGCCCTAGGACCATGCCCCAGGACTACCTGACATGATGACTCCTTGCTGTCCCCAGTCCACCTGACTGTGCTGCTGCTCCAGTTTCAACTGTTCTGCCTTGTTATTATTCGACCATGCTGGTCATTTATGAACATTTGAACATCTTGGCCATGTTCTGTTATAATCTCCACCCGGCACAGCCAGAAGAGGACTGGCCACCCCACATAGCCTGGTTCCTCTCTAGGTTTCTTCCTAGGTTTTGGCCTTTCTAGGGAGTTTTTCCTAGCCACCGTGCTTCTACACCTGCATTGCTTGCTGTTTGGGGTTTTAGGCTGGGTTTCTGTACAGCACTTTGAGATATCAGCTGATGTACGAAGGGCTATATAAATAAAATTTGATTGATTGATTGTATCCAACGAGGGCATGCCCCCTCGTCTATGTCACCACAGGCCTCCTCCATTGCCTGGAGAAGGGGTATGAATTGGGGTGGTTGGCAATCGTATACCTTCCAACCGAAAATAACTCTATTGGGTTTGGAAATGGAGAATATGGTGGCAGGTTGAGTATCAACTTGCAGATGGTCAATAAACCAATTGTGGACCAAAGCAGCTTGAAACCCGATTGAAACTTACGTTGTCCCAGATGACGACAAACCTGGACTGCTCTGGCCCTTTCCTCTGGTTGTTGGGAATGAGGATATTATGCAAGGTGTCAAGAAAGGTGATCATGTGGGTGGTAATTGTAAGGACCAAGAGTGGCATGATGATGGACACCGTTCTGACTAATGGCTGCACACGTTGTGATTTTTGCCACCACACTGTCCAGGGACATTGACGATAGCGCCGTGTCCTATGAGGTTTCTTCCCCTACGTCTGGTTTAGGTAAAAGCCGACCTCATCAATGTAGACGAACTCATGATGCTCTGCAGCAGTATCTAGTTCCATAACTCTCTGAAACAGACAAGAGACAACATTATTGTATGACAGTATGAATAGACATAGAGCAGTCAATATCTAGCACAGTAGACTGGAATACAGTACCGATGACAGGATAGTATAGCTTACTTGTACATATTCATAGAGTGAAACAACTGCGCTGTCAGAATATCGCTCAAATGGTACTCTGTAGAGCTGCTTCGTACAAATCTGATGGCATTTCAGGAGACGGCCAAGTCCGGATAAACTCACCCTATTTATGTTACTGAATGTTGTGTTGTCAATGATGATGTGGTGTTGCAGTTGTCGTAAACGTGTGCTGTTGTTTGAAATGACCATATTCACTGTGTTGTCCCTGCTCTGCTGTGAACAGCTGGTTTCTTCCTCCATTGAAGGGTCGTCTAGCAATTCTGCAAAAACTTGTGAATGGTTAGGGTGCAGGATTTCTTTCAGTATGAAATGAAATGTTACTGTAGTGCTGCAAGTACGGTAGGTTTACTCAACTGTTCTCATTTTGAAATGTCCTGGAAATGTCCTTGCTACAGTGTAGCGGCTCAAGTTAGGCTGGACCCTCTGCTCATCCTCCCTGAAACTCAAACCATGGTTGACCACATGGTCATCTTCCTCGCCCTCATCCTCTTTCCCCTCCTCATCCTTTCCTTGTCCTTGTCCTCGTCCTCCTCCTTGTGCTTGTCCTCGTCCTCCTCCTTGTCCTTGTCGTCTTCCTCCTCCTTGTTCTCGCCCCCCTCTTACTCTCACTCCTCTTCCTCTAACTCTCTCTCCAAAATTGAAGCCTATTTATAGTGCTCAAGCTCTGATTTCTAAGTGAAGAAATGAGCTATATGTGTCTTGACACGTGAGCTCTGGGTGTAGATAAATGAGTGTGGCATTTGGAATGACAAACAAAATACAAACAAAACGCAAGACCTGTTAGTTTTGAATGATGTGTACTAATGTAGAGAACTGTGTTTTAGTGTTTCGCAAAAAGTGTGTTTTATGATCGCAAACTGAGTCGAAAGCAGATAACACTGAACGTGTCTCAGGTACCACTTGCAATTGTAAAAAAAAAAAAATACAAGTAAAAAAACGCTGTGGGAGAACCACACATGTTGTTTGTTTTAAGGTCTCTCTCTCTCTTTATCTCCACAAAGTTTGTAGGACTTTGTGTTTCCATAATGAAGTCTTTGGTGAGATTTCGGTGTCAGTCAAGTATGTCCTCAGCCGACCCTTTTCATAGGAATCTATATACAGGACTTAACACCAACACATACTGGTACTGCTGGCATAAGAAACAATGCATGTCGGTTAGTAAGTAAGAGAAAGTAAGATGTAACGTTTCAAACTTTCCATTTCTAGTTCAAATAAATACCTTGCTCCATGTTTACAACACTTTCACTTTATTGTTTTCACAGGGTCAATTATTTCAAATACAAACTATAAATTGCATAGATCTGATATAGTTTTTAGAGTTTTTACACATAAATATACATCTCATTGCTAGTTGAGCATAACACAGTGACCAGAGACTGAGTGTCACGTCTAATCAAGGTGGGTGGAATGAGGCGCAGAGAGCAGATAGCGATAATAAAGTTTATTCTCCGGTGAACAAAATAAACACGGACAACCCAAATACACACAGGGTGAAATTATCCAACACAGGATAACAGACTAACCGGAGAATAAGAAACACAATAACACCGACAGACGAAATGAATGACAAAATAAACAATCCCGCACAAAACAAGGGCGGGACAACCTACATTATATACAGACACTAATTAACTAAACAACACACAGGTGAAAACAATCAGACTAAACCAACAGATACACGAAAAGGGATCGGTAGTGGCTAGTAGGACGGTGACGACGACCGCCGAGCACCGCCTGAACGGGCAGGAGAGCCAACCTCGGCGGAAGTCGTGTCACTGAGGAGTAGCGTCTGTGTGTGTGTGTCAAGGTTTATCCATTCTGGAAGCATAACTATGTGAGTGAGTGAAGGCTGTGCAAACAAGCGTCCTCGTTGCCATTGACGACAATCATGTTTCCATTAGCGACACTGCCATTGCCATTATCAGTGACACTTCTGTTGCTATTGATGACCATCCCGTGGCTATTAACAACAGTCCAGTCTCCATTGACTACACATATCACCTGTCCCCTAATGGCGTCCTGTAGGATGGTGACCCAGCATTGTCCCCCAGCATTGACCTGGACTGGGTCAGTGTGGAGGTCAGCCATTTAGGGGGGGGGGGGGTCTCCACACTGTAGCCCAGCAGAGGGACATTGGACAGGGCCTTCACATCCTGGGGAGATGGGGTGAGGATGGAGATGGGGTGTGGTAGGATGGCAAAATGTACATTTCATAAATGTCTTGCATTGTGTGTGTGTGTGTGTGTGTGTGTGTGTGTGTCGGCAGCAGACTGATAGGTCATTCATCACTCTGCTCCAGTGCTTTCTCACAAGCCACCACACATAAACCATTACCATGGTGACAGGATGTAAGATAGCCTAACGCTCCAATTCAGCTGAGTCACACACACAAGCACACACACGCATGTACATATGCGCACACACCAGTGGAGGCTGGTGGGAGGAGCAATAGGAGAACGGGCTCAGTGTAACGGCTGGAATGGAATCAAATACAGCAAAAATGTGTTTGACACTGTTCCAATTATTACATTCCAGCCATTACAATGAGCCTGTACTCCTATATTAAATGTAATTATTTTATATCAAATCAAATGTATTTATATAGCCCTTCGTACATCAGCTGATATCTCAATGTGCTGTACAGCCTAAAACCGCAAACAGCAAGCAATGCAGGAGTAGAAGCACAGTGGCTAGGAAAAACTCCCTAAAAAGGCCAAAACCTTGGAAGAATCCTAGGCAATGAGGGGATTATAACAGAACATGGCCAAGATGTTCAAATGTTCATAAATGACCAGGAGGGGTCAGGAGACACTGTGGCCCCATCCAATGACACCCCCGGACAGGGCCAAACAGGAAGGATATAACCCCACCCACTTTGCCAAAGAGGGATATCTTCAACCACCAACTTACCATCCTGAGACAAGGCCGTGTATAGCCCACAAAGATCTCCGCCACGGCACAACTCAAGGGGGGGCGCCAACCCAGACAGGAAGATCACATCAGTGACTCAACCCACTCAAGTGACGCACCCCTCCTAGGGACGGCATGAAAGAGCACCAGTAAGCCAGTGACTCAGCCCCTGTAATAGGGTTAGAGGCATAGAATCCCAGTGGAAAGAGGGGAACCGGCCAGGCAGAGACAGCAAGGACGGTTTGTTGCTCTAGAGCCTTTCCGTTCACCTTGACACTCCTGGGCCAGACTACACTCAATCATATGACCCACTGAAGAGATGAGTCTTCAGTAAAGACTTAAAGGTTGAGACCGAGTTTACGTCTCTCACATGGGTAGGCAGACCATTCCATAAAAATGGAGCTCTATAGGAGAAAGCCCTGCCTCCAGTTGTTTGCTTAGAAATTCTAGGGACAATTAGGAGGCTTGCGTCTTGTGACCGTAGCGTACGTGTAGGTATGTACGGCAGGAGCAAATCAGAGAGATAGGTAGGAGCAAGCCCATGTAAGGCTTTATAGGTTAGCAGTAAAACCTTGAAATCAGCCCTTGCCTTGACAGGAAGCCAGTGTAGGGAGGCTAGCAGTGGAGTAATATGATCACATTTTTTTATTCTAGTCAGGAATCTAGCAGCCGTATTTAGCACTAACTTAAGTTTATTTAGTGCTTTAACCGGGTAGCCGGAAAGTAGAGCATTCAGTAGTCTAACCTAGAACAAAAGCATGGATTCATTTTTCTGCATCATTTTTGTACAGAAAGTTTCTGTTTTTTGCAATGTTACGTAGATAGAAAAAAAGCTGTCCTTGAAACAGTCTTCATATGTTCGTCAAAAGAGATATCAGGGTCCAGAGTAACACCGAGGTCCTTCACAGTTTTATTTGAGACGACTGTACAACCATTAAGATTAATTGTCAGATTCAACAGAAGATCTCTTTGTTTCTCTGGACCTAGAACAAGCATCTCTGTTTTGTCCGAGTTTAAAAGTAGAAAGTTTGCAGCCATCCACTTCCTGAAACACAGGCTTCTAGCGAGGGCAATTTTGGGGCATCACCATGTTTCATTGAAATGCAGTTTTCCAGTCCCTGCCGATGAAAACACCACCACAGCATGATGCTGCTTCCACCATGCTTCACTGTGGGGATGGTTTCTCGGGGTGATGAGAGGTGTTGAGTTTGTGCCAGACATAGCGTTTTCCTTGATAGCCAAAAAGCTCCATTTTAGTCTCATCTGACCAGAGTACCTTCTTCCATATGTTTGCGGAGTCTCCCACAGGCCTTTTGGCGAACACCAAACGTGTTTGCTTATTTTATTCTTTAAGCAATGGCTTTTTTCTGGTCACTCTTCCGTAAAGCCTAGCTCTGTGGAGTGTATGGCTTAAAGTGGTCCTATGGACAGATACTCCAACCTCCGCTGTGGAGCTTTGCAGCTCCTTCAGGGTTATCTTTGGTCTCTTCGTTGCCTCTGATTAATGCCCTCCTTGTCTGGTCTGTGAGTTTTGTTGGACGGCCCTCTCTTGGCCGGTTTGTTGTGGTGCCATATTCTTTCAATTTTTTTAAATGGTTTTAATGGTGCTCCGTGGGATGTTCAAGGTTTCAGATATTTATTTAAAACCCAACCCTGATCTGTACTTCTCCACAACTTTTTCCCTGACCTGTTTGGAGAGCTCCTTGGTCTTCATGGTGCCGCTTGCTTGGTGGTGCCTCTTTCTTAGTGGTGTTGCAGACTCTGGGGCCTTTCAGAACAGGTATATATATACTGAGATCATCTGACAGATCATGTGACACTTAGATTGCACACAATTGGACTTTGTTTAACTAATTATGTGACTTCTGAAGGTAATTGGTTGCACCAGATCTTTTTTCATTTCACCAATTTGAACTATTTTGTGTATATCCATTACATTAAATTCAAATAAATATCCAATTAAATTACAGGTTGTAATGCAACAAAATAGGAAAAACGCCAAGTGGGGTGAATACTTTTGCAAGGCCCTGTATCTTGAGTAGTGTACTGTATTGTACCCTACTTTACTCTACTAAACTAAACTGTACTCTACTGAATTAAACTATACTGTACTCTACTCCACTCCACTGAATAAAACTTGATTTTCCTGTACTGTACCGTGATGTTCAGACTTGTTAAACATAGCTTTGAGGTCTATGATTCGTTCAGATTTGGATGTGGTCCTCACCGACCAAATGTGTACTTGTTTGGGGGCGGAAACAAATGTTTTCAAATCTAATTTTATTGGTCACATACACATGTTTAGCAGATGTTATTGCAGGTGTAGCAAAATGCTTGGATAATAGAATCAAATCCAGCATGCTTTTCAAGTGTTTTAACCAGACCTACTTACAATCAGTGCATTGAACATGGGTAGATAAATAACGACATATCACAGTCATAGCAACAACAACAACAATCTGTAACCGTTACTGAGAATGGCATTGTAGTTGAATTGGTCTGTTGGTTGTATCATTGTGGTATAATGTGGTATAATTGTGGTATAATGCTTATTTCGGAATGTATGTGTAGTTGAAATTTGAATATAAAATGTTTTTACAACGTCCGGAAACGTCTTTTCAATATTTATTTTTTTACATCTGTAAAAAATCGAGTGTCAAACTCATTCAATGGAGGGTCTAGTGTCTGTTGGTTTTTGTTTTTACTCTTCCTGAAATGCACGTGATGTCAATATCTGGAAAAGACGTCTAAAATATGTGTTTTCAATGTCATTTTACATACTGGGCAGCCACAAACTCTCACCAGACCGACACACAAACAGAATACTCATTGATATTCATCAAAGCATTTTATTCAGCATCGATGCTCATAAAGATTTGTGAACTTGCTGATCTGCAGAAAATCTAAATGCTCCCCCTTAAATGAAAAAGGATTGCGTTTACTTAAGCCGACGACTCGCTCGTCAGATGATTTCCCCACGTGCGTACAAACATTCCCTTCTCGCTGAGCCACAGATATCCATATTCCATGTTGCTTTCTCTACATCAGTGACAGTGTGCCAAACAGAAAGAGAGGGGTGAGAAGAGGCAGAGAAAAGCAGGTTATTAGCAAAAGACAGACAGTTTTATATTAATGTGAGAAATGGAAGAATACGGATACTCAGTTTCTCAGTAGAGGGTCCCCTACTCACACATCACCTCAGTAGGGGGGGGGTGCAGTGACACAGCTGTGAGTGTCTAAGTAACTTCCCCTTACAGATCTGCCCCACGCTCCTCTCTCTCTCTCTCGGTCTCCATCCATCTCTACCTACCTCTATCACTTCATCTCAAAAGACACACATACACACACACATACACATATACACACACCTCAGCCTGTGTCTGGGGACTGGGTCGTCTGTGCAAGTGGGGTCGTCTTAATCTCTCCTCCTAGTGCTGTGTTTCCACCTCCCCCTGAGTCTGTCGATAAGTGTGTGTATTAATTCAACCCAAATATGGGATGAGACTTGCCGATGTCATGGATTTGGTTTTGATGTAGTTGGAAGTCCACACAGTAATTGCTTTGAGTACAGACAGACAGAAATGCTTGTCTTGAACCATTTCTATGTGAGCATATGTATGTTAATCAAGAGATTGTGCGAAGTCACTGAGTCATTGGGCAAATTGCATCCATCTTTGATGTATGCTTGTCTTTGTGTGTCTTTGTGTGTGTACTCAAACATGACAAACACGCAATTGTATCTCATTTGTCTCAGGTCTCTCTATATGAAGGGCTGATTGGCATAAAGTGTTGTTTATGCCATTTCACTCTGGCAAGTTGACAAATTCAATCACCTCCTAACAGCAATGTGTCGACTGTGGCAGAGGCAAATTGCCTTCTCACTTTGGGGGATCGCTCTGCATGGCATTATGTCTGTGTGACATTCTGTCTGCTTGTCTGACAGAACAGGAGAGAGGCTGGAGCAGGACTATGATATTACTGTGATTCTACTGGGCTTTTATGGTACAGATAGTACCGCACTTCCCTTGTAACCACTGGCTTGCTGGTTCAATCATCACCCCCAACAGTAGTGTTATAACACAGAGCACTTCAGGTGAAGGGCATTCCTCCAGACAGACCAGGACTAGTCCACCTAATTTCCCCAGCCATCTATCTCCCACTCTGGGGTGGCTCTCTCGACAGGCTTTACTGGGTCTGGCGCTCCATAGTTCGGGGGTGGGGGGGGGGGCAGAGAAATCCCTCTTAGATCAGAGGGGGAGAGAGATAAAGATCGCAGCCATCTTCACTTTTCACCTCCATGCCTGGGCTCAAGGTGTTCTCTTTCTCCTCTGCCTGTCTACCAGTCAATAGCAAACTCGTTTGATTTCCTTTCTTTTTTTTGTGGGGATAGAAGGAAGGTCATGATGAGATAAGTGTAGACCGATCTATTCACTTCAGCTTGTTATTTTCTCTGTGGCCTGCAGTTAGATCCTCTCTCTCTCTCTCTCTCTCTCTCTCTCTCTCTCTCTCTCTCTCTCTCTCTCTCTCTCTCTCTCTCTCGCTGGCCATGTGAAAGTAATGCTTTGCAGATAAACACAGAGGGAAATGAACTTTGATGTTTGGGTCTTTATAGATATTTTTCACCTTTTGACTTTAGGAAGTGAAACTTTACTTTAATGCAGATAAAAAGACGAAGAAGAGATGATGAGAGGGAAAGGAGTACACACTGGTGATGTGGTGAGAGGGAACATGTATGAATTCATGAGCCTCAGACAAATCGATCAAAAAGCAGCCTGTTGGATTACCTTCAGGCGGATGAGATTGATTTATGCAGATCTCGGGGTGTGCGTGTGCATGTGCGTGTGCATGCGCATACCTGCGCACTCTTGCGCGTGTTCAGAGCCGCATTGCATAAATTATATTCATAACTCACATGCAACACTTTACCAGGCTAATGTTGAGCTATGCTTTCTGTTCATTGCCTCATAATGGCCTGTGTTACCTTAAAGAAAAATGACACCAGAAGTGTTCTGCTCTGCAGTAGGACTGACGTCTTGGGTCTAAGGGCAGGGAGAGTAAGGCAAGCGTTCCCCTTCTGAAGACGCCTAACAAAAACGAGGATGAATAAGGTGGTTTTGTTAATCATTCGGCTCGGTTGGAGCCAAGCTCATTGAGCTCCATTCCTCCTCGTTTAAAACCTGTTCGGTGAAAAAACTCCCTGGCCTGTTATTGAATTATGTTTCTTGTTGCTCTAAATGTGTTCATTAGAGAACAGATGCCTGTCAGAATGGGGTTTGAATGTGGGAAGAGCACCTTCATCCTAAATCATCTATAGACTCCCGGCGCTCTAAACTCACTGAGGCATCGTGGCCATCAACACAGAGAGGTGCTGAGACAGAGAGATAATGGATGGAGGAGGGAGACACAGGGGCTGTGTGACCGCAGATGTTGTGTGAATTGGTGTTGCAATATTGCTGCGTTTAGGTTGGAGCGAGTGTGACGTGACAAGGAACCCAGCTGGAGCTGTGTGGGGGCCTCTGTTCAGGGCTGTGGAAACTGTGGGTCTCTAGTGCTGCATGGAAGTGTAGAGTCAGCAGTTAGATAGGAGAACACACACACACGTGCAGTACACATACACACACACCAGGGGTCCTCTTTGGCAGGATTAATGATGCAGCAAACCATGCCGTGTTCTTCTCCAGGCTCCCTATGCTCCCTTCCTCTTCACTCACAGCTGGCTGTGTTTGATCTCACCTGGACTGTTCTCAATATCTCTACAACCATACCAAAGAGAGCTCCCAGCACTGTGATGTGTAGCTATATGTAGCTATAGCCGTATGAGGGAACAGTGACTGTGTGCGCCATTAGACCGCAAATGAAAGAACTGCGTCAAATCATAGGACTGAGAACACTTGCTTGTTCTCAAAAAGAGAGAAAGACAAGTTTATTTAAAATTAATTTATTCAAAAATAAAGGAAAAGCAAAAGAGAGAGAGGGAGAGAGAGCTATTTCACTTTCAATTAATTAGCTAGGGAATGCAGCTAGCTCGTTTAGCCTACTCAGACACCTGGCTCAAACAGAGAGGGCTTTATGGTTTTACTCATTTATTGCCAGCGGGGCCTGTTGGTGTAATTGCTAAACTGCTTGCAAACTGTACTCTGTACTGCATGATTGTAGCAGGTTTACTAAGGCTTAAGTTCTAGCAGCTATGTTGTTGACTTGACGTTAGCTAATATGGTGTCAACAATGTAGGCTGTGTGTAGCGGTTAGCGGTTATGATAATAAGGTTTGGCATGGAATGGTTTGTTCGCCTGGTCACAGCTCAGCATTTAACACCATAGTACCCTCCAAACTCATCTTTAAGCTCGAGACCCTGGGTCTCGACCCCGCCCTGTGCAACTTGTTCCTTGACTTTCTGACGGGCCGCACCCCAGGAGGTGAAGGCAAAAAAACAACATCTCCACCCCGCTGATCCTAAATGCTGGGGCCCCACAAGGGTGCGTTCTCGGCCCTCTCATGCACTCTCTGTTCACCCATGACTGCGTGGCCATGTACGCTTCCAACTCAATCATCAAGGTTGCAGACGACACTACAGTGGGAGGTCTGATTACCAACAACAATGAGACGGCCTACAGGGAGAAGGCGAAGGCCCTCGGAACGTGGTGTCAGGAAAATAACCTCTCACTCAAAGCCAAAAAAACAAAGGAGATGATCGTGGACTTCAGGAAACAGCAGAGGGAGCATCCCCCTATCCACATCGATGGGACAGTAGTGGAGAAGGTAGAAAGTTTTAAATTCCCCGGCATACACATCACGGACAAACTCAAATGGTCCATCCACACAGACAGCGTGGTTAAGAAGGCAAAACAGCACCTCTTCAACCTCAGGACAACCTGCACAAGCGAAGGGAAAAGGTGAGAGGAGAGCGCGTAGATGTGAGAAGGAATTATACAACAATTCTCTCGACCTGTGCACCTACAATACGCTGTAAACGTTCATTCATAGGCCAGGCTGTAGCAACCTCGTGATTGGTATAGCGAACATTTGAGTATCATGCAGTAGCCTAAACCTGTCGATGTTACATTGAGCTGGGTGAATGGAATATGAATGACTGTAATCCATATGCTGTAATAGAAATAAGGTCATACTCATAAAAAAATGATTTCACCGACCGCCACTGACACACACACACACACACACACACATACACACAGAGACAGACAGACTCTGTCTCACACACACTCCTACTCTCTCACCATGCAGGTGTGCGGTGTGTGTTGTTATTACCAGGTAACAGATTAACACATTGAGCAAGAGGCTTAAGGATAGAAGGAGTGTGTCTCTCTCGTCTGAAGTTAATAATCACTGCTACACAGTACACACACACACACCCACACGCGCACGCACCCATGTCTACACGAACACACAAACAAACACATGCACGCACGCACACACACACACACACACACACACACACACACACACACACACACACAGAGAGCCAGAGCCAGCCTCACTAACAGATACCTCATGCAGTTGTAGTAATTGCGTTCTTCCACTCTGTGACCAGTCTGCCTCTGTACCACAGTGACACCTCATGGATAAATGCCCACAGCCCACTCAAACAGAGTTAATAAAAAACAATAATGGTACACAGTAAAACAACAGAACCCCCCCCCCCCTCTGTAGCTGTGAATGTTGCTGTTGTCAGAGCCACTAATGGTATTCTGAGTGTATTCATAAACACCGGGCTAAATTCAATCCATCAGGGATTATTGAATTATGAGGAGAGCTGCTGTAGTGTAGACTTTCCTGGGGTCTCAGTGGGAATTCAACAAGCACAATGAAAAGCCAAGCCGGATCAGGTTCAACTGAATTACAACAGCCATTACTCCTCTCTGTCTGTCACTGCCCTTCTTCAAACAGAAACTAAACGCACACAAACGCGCATGCACACACGGACGCAGGCATGCATACACACACAGACACCTCCAGTTACAGAGTGACAGACAGGGGAGAGTGAGGGGGAAAGTAATAAACGATGAATCAGTGGAGAAAACACACAAAACAACCCCATGAGTCACAACAACACTCATATGTCTGCAGGAAGGACGTGCGTGAGTGCAAGCGTGCATCCTTGTTTGATTAAAAACCGGGTAGCATGGAATCTCTACCTCCCTGGCCCTCCCTCTCTCTCTGTGGCATAGCTCCAGCCCTGGCTGAAAGTCAGGAGCACCTCTCCTCTCCCAGAAGGTAATGGAGACAGTGAAAGAGTGATGGCTGTTTTATGACGCAGAAGTAGCCAGGTAATGGCAGCACTAGCAGGTAATGGTGTTGAGATAGAGACATTTCTGTGCTGGCCTGGAGTACAGAGAGCTGTGATATCCTGCTCATGACAGATGGCCAAGTCTCTAATGACAACCTATTCTCTAGCAGTGCATTCGTTTTCACTAGAGCCCAAAAGGGAAGGGTGTTACCTGTACATGAAACTGCAACCAGAGCCTGTCTATCTGAAACAAGCTCTAGTCTGCCACCCAGTGGAAGGTTGCTATTGATGTAGAATAGAATAGATAAAAGAAGGAAAAAAGTGTGTGTGTGTGTGTGTGTGTGTGTGTGTGTGTGTGTGTGTGTGTGTGTGTGTGTGTGTGTGTGTGTGTGTGTGTGTGTGTGTGTGTGTGTGTGTGTGTGTGCGTGCGTGCGTGCGTTATTTATTATGGAGGATGTGAGTAGACAGTAATCTATGGCGACATCTCTCAGTGGTTGTGTCAGATATCCCTCGCCATCAATCTCCTTGTCTCCATCACTCACACAATCGCACACACTTACACACAGTGTGGATAAAATATGTGTGTGCGCATGTTTGAGAGAGGGAAATCAAATGGCCCACAGTGTGTGTGTGTGTGTGTGTGTGTGTGTGTGTGTGTGTGTGTGTGTGTGTGTGTGTGTGTGTGTGTGTGTGTGTGTGTGTGTGTGTGTGTGCGTGCGTGCGTGCGTGCGTGCGTGTGTGTGTGTGTGTGTGTGTAACAAGGGGGTAGCAGGAAATGGGAAAATGTGGAACAGCTAGGAACTGGGTGTCGTTCATATGCACTTAAAGGCTTTTAACATGAAGAAGCTTTTCACACTAAATACAAGCTGTGTGTGTGTGTGTGTGTGTGTGTGTGTGTGTGTGTGTGTGTGTGTGTGTGTGTGTGTGTGTGTGTGTGTGTGTGTGTGTGTGTGTGTGTGTGTGTGTGTGTGTGTGTGTGTGTGTGTGTATCAAATCAAATTGATCGCATACACATATTTTGCAGATGTTATTGCGTGTGTAGCGAAATTCTTGTGTTTCTAGCTTCAACAGTGCAGTAATATCTAACAATTTACAACAATACACACACATGTACAAGTACAAGAATGGAATTAAGGAATATATAATATATAACATGCCTTAATGACAGCTTTGCACACACTTGGAATTCTCTCAACCAGCTTAGCCTGGAATGCTTTTCCAACAGTCTTGAAGGAGTTCCCACATATGCAGAACAATTGTTGGCTGCTTTTGCTTCACTCTGTGGTCCAACTCATCCCATACCATCTGGGGCGGCAGGTTAGCCATAAGCGGCAGGTTAGAGCGTTGGACTCGTAACCGAAAGGTTGCAAGTTCGAATCCCCGAGCTGACAAGGTACTATCTGTCGTTCTGCCCCTGAACAGGCAGTTAACCCACTGTTCCTAGGCCACCATTGAAAATAAGAATTTGTTCTTAACTGTTTTACTAATTTTACTTGCCTAGTAAAATAAAGGTTAAAATAAAAATAAAAATCTCTATTGGGTTGAGGTCAGGTGATTGTGGAGGCTAGGTCATCTGATGCAGCACTCCATCACCCTCCTTCTTGCTCAAATATCACTTGGAGGTTTGTTTTGGGTCATTGTCCTGTTGAAAAACTAATTATATGGGATGGTGTATTGCTGCAGAATTCTGGGGTAGACATGCTGGTGTGTGACATCGACAGTGTCACCAGCAAAGGACCCCTAAACCATCACACCTCCTCCTCCATGCTTCACGGTGAGAACCACACATGTGGAGATCATCCGTTCACATACTCTGCGTCTCAAAAAGACATGGCGGTTGGAACCAAAAATGTCAAATTTGGACTCATCAGACCAAAGGACAGATTTCCACCGGTCTAATGTCGATTGCTCATGTTTCTTGGCCCAAGTCAGCCTCTTCTGGTACTGTATATACACACACACATATATATATATATATATATATATATATATATATATATATATATATATATGTGTGTGTGTGTGTGTGTGTGTGTGTGTGTGTGTGTGTGTGTGTGTGTGTGTGTGTGTACAGTACCAGTTTATCTTTATTTTTAGTAAACATACATATATGATAGGATGTGTAGATATTATGGACAATATGTGGATAGAATATTTAGTATATCTGTAGAATACGTAGGACAGAAAAGTATATATATATATATATATATATATATATATATATATATATATATATATATATATATATATATATACAGATATAATTTAATAGGATGGCCTTGACCAGAATAAAGTATATAGATATGAAATGAGTAAAACAGTGTGTAAACATTATTAAACTAAAGTGACCATGTCTATGTACATAAGGCAGCAGTCTCTAATGTGCATTCTAGAGTAACCGGGTGGTAGTCAATTAGTGACAGTGGTCGCCTTCAGGTTGATAGCGGGGTGAACAGGCAGTGGAACGGGTGGTTGTTGTCCTTGATTATATTTTTGGCCTTCCTGTGACCTTTCTGTGACATAGGGTCCTGTAGATGTCCTGGAGTGTGCCCCGGTGATCCAATGGGCAGACCACACAACCCTCTGCGAAGTATAGGTGTTGTTTCCTACATTCAGGACCTGGGGGCACCCCGCCAGGAAGTCCAGGACCTAGTTGACCGGGGCGAGGTTCAGACCCAGGGCCCCAAGTTTAATGATGAGCTTGGAGGGGACTATGGTTTTGAAGGCTGAGATGTAGTCAATGAACATCATTCTTACTTGTCCAGATGGGATAGGTGTGATAGGTGTGATGGCGATGATAGTGCAGTGCGATGGTGATTGCATCGTCCATGGATCTATTGGGGTGGTTATGCAAATTGCAGTGGGTCTAGGGTGTCAGGTATTTGGCAAATCTGACCATAATTCTATCCTCCTAATTCCTGTTTACAAGCAAAAACTAAAGCACTGGAAGTACCAGTGACGCGCTCAATACGGTAGTGGTCAGATGACACGGATGCTACACTACAGGACTGTTTTGCTAGCACAGACTGGAATATGTTCCGGGATTCATCCAATGGCATTGAGGAGTACAGCACCTCAGTCATCGGCTTCATCAATAAGTGCATCGATGACGTCGTCCCCACAGTGACTATACGTACATATCCCGACCAGAAGCCATGGATTGCAGGCAACAACCGCATCGAGCTAAAGGCTAGAGCTGCCGCTTTCAAGGAGCGGGAGACTAATCCGGACGCTTATAAGAGATCTCGCTATGCCCTCAGACGAACCATCAAACAAGCAAAGCATCAATACAGGACTAAGATTGAATCCTACTACACTGGCTCTGATGCTCGTCGGATGTGGCAGGGCTTGAAAACTATTACGGATTACGAAGGGAAACCCAGACGCGAGCTGCCCAGTAACGTGAGCCTACCAGACGAGCTAAATGCCTTTTATGCTCACTTCGAGACAAGCAACACTGAAGCATGCACGAGAGCACCAGCTGTTCTGGATGACTGCGTTATCACACTCTCGGTAACCGATGTGAACAAAACTTTTAAACAGGTCAACATTCACAAGGCCGCTGGGCCAGATGGATTACCATGACATATACTCAAAGCATGCGCGGACCAACTGTCAAGTGTCTTCACTGACATTTTCAACCTCTCCCTGACCGAGTCTGTAATACCTTCATGTTTCAAGCAGACCACCATAGTCCCTGTGCCCAAGGAAAAGAAGGTAACCTGCCTAAATGATTACTGCCCCGTGGCACTCACGTTGGTAGCCATGAAGTGCTTTGAAAGGCTGGTCATGGGTCACATCAACAGCATCCTCCCGTACACCCTAGTCCCACTCCAATTCGCATACCGCCCCAACAGATCCACAAAAGACACAATCTCAATCACACTCCACACTGCCTTTTCCCAACCGGAAAAAAGGAACACCGATATGAGAATGCTGTTTGTTGACTACAGCTCAGCGTTAAACACCATAGTGCCCAGGAAGCTCATCACTAAGCTAAGGACTCTGGAACTAAACATCTCCCTCTGCAACTGGATCCTAGACTTCCTGAAGGGCCGCCCCCAGGTGGTAAGAGTAGGCAACTACATGTCTACCACACTGATCCTTAAAACTTGGGCCCCTCAATGGTGTGTACTTAGTCCCTGTAATCTGATCTGAAAGCAAAGCACACACATCCCTGGGTCGCTTGTCTTTTCAGTTCGCTGCAGCGATCTACTGGAATGAGCTGAAGCAAGCACACAAACTGGACAGTTTTATCTCAATCTCTTCATTCAAAGACTCAATCACGGACACTCCTCCTGACAGTTGTGGCTGCTTTGCATGATGCATTGTTGTCTCTACCTTCTTGCCCTTTGTGCTGTTGTCTGTGACTAATAATGTTTGTACCATGTTTTGTGCTGCTACCATGTTGCTACCATGCTGTGTTTTCACGTGTTGCCCTGCTATGTTGTTGTCTTAGGTCTCTCTCTCTCTCTCTCTCTATATATATATATATATATATAAAACATATATATATATATATATACATACATACAGTATATTATTTATATATATATATATATATATACATACATACATACATACATACATACATACATACATACATACATACATACATACATACATACATACATACATACATACATACATACATACATACATACATACATACATACATACATACATACATACATACATACATACATACATACATACATACAGTATATATATATAGTATATTTTAAAGAGGGTGAAGAAGGTGTTTAGCTTGATGTCAATGTCTGGAATGTGGCTGGTTTTCCCTTTGTAATCCGTGATTGTCTGGAGTCCCCGCCACATACGTCTCGTGTCTGAGCCATTGAATTGCGACTCCACTTTTTGTCTCTGTACTGACGTTTTGCCTGTTTGATTGCTCTACGGAGGTTATAAACGGACTGTTTGTACTCAACTATATTACCAGTCACCTTGCCATGGTTAAATGCAGTGGTTCACACTTCACATTTTGCTCAAATGCTGCCGTCTATCCACGTTTTTGGGTTTAGGTAGGTTTTAATCGTCACAGTGGGAACAACATCCCTTACACACTTCCTTATGAACTCGGTCACCTTGTCAGTGTATACATCAATGTTATTCTCAGAGGGAACCCAGTACATATCCTAGTCTGTGTGATCAAAACAATCTTGAAGCATGGATTCCGATTGGTCAGACCAGCGTTGAATATACCTTAGCACGGGTACTTCCTGTTTGAGTTTCTGCCTATAGCAAAGGAGGAGCAGAATGGAGTCGTGATCTGATTTGCCGAATGGAAGGCGGGCGAGGGCCTTGTAGCCATCCCAGAAGATTGTTGATAGAACTTCAATAGCATTTCCTCAGATGTGATTGGTTAAAATCCCCTGCTACAATAAATGCAGCCTCAGGATATGCGCTTTCCAGTTTTCACAAAGTCTAGTGTAGTTCCTTGAGGGCCGTCGTTGTATTGGTTTTGGAATTTGGAATTCTGGGGAGTCACTGCCGCTCTGATATCCAAAAGTTATTTCCGATTGTTTGTAATAGTGAAGAAAAACATTCTGGGCTAATAATGTAAGAAATAACACACACACTAAAACATACTGCA
Source organism: Oncorhynchus keta (assembly GCF_023373465.1). Taxonomy (NCBI): domain Eukaryota; kingdom Metazoa; phylum Chordata; class Actinopteri; order Salmoniformes; family Salmonidae; genus Oncorhynchus; species Oncorhynchus keta. The sequence goes on from NC_068433.1 coordinate 41,166,110, forward strand.
AAGAGCTGCCATGTCTATCAGCGCCATCTTGTGTGTATATATGTGTGTGTGTGTGTGTGTGTGTGTGTGTGTGTGTGTGTGTGTGTGTGTGTGTGTGTGTGTGTGTGTGTGTGTGTGTGTGTGTGTGTGTGTGTGTGTGTGTGTGTGTGTGTGTGTGTGTGTGTGTGTGTGTGTGTGTGTGTGTGTGTGTGTGTGTGTGTTTGTGTGCATGTGGTTTGGTTTGACTATCCTTGTGGGTACCAGAAGTCCTCACAAGGATAGGAAAATTAGGAAATGGATAATGGAAAATGCTATTTTAGGCTTAGGGGTTAGGTTAAGGATTAGGAGTTAGGTTTCATTTTAGGGTTAGTTTAAGATTAAGGTTAGGTTAGGGTTTAGGTGTTAGGGAAAAAACATTTTGAATGGCAATACATTTCTTGGTCCCCACAAGGATATTAAAACAAATGTGTGTGTGTGCCCGTGTATGCATGTGCGTTAGTACAATCTATAACAACTGGATCCTCTGCCTTATAATAATTCAATTGTCTCTTTTCCCTCTCTGAGTAACATATGCAGTGGGTTAACGGTTATACAACTCATTATTATTAAAGAGCATCCACTGAAGAGCCCAATAGAAGTTGTGTATGATGCAAATGTAATTGCTTCTCTAAAAGCATAATTTTCATTTGTAACATAGTTGACTATAGAGGGGCAGAGTTGTCTGTCCAATCACTTTTTCTCTCTCTCTCTTTCTCTTGAATAATGATGATAATGACAATCCTTTACTCCTTACTTCCTCCCATTTGAGTATTTTTACAACAGGTACCCTACATTCTGAGCACGAAATTCTCCTCACTGTATTCACCCACCTCTGTTGTTGCTGTTCTATACACAGTCACCAGGTGGTGCATTTGAGGCACATTGGAATATATCTCTATCCATTGTTGAGGATGATCCAGTGTTTGAACGGGAACACAATGAAGGGAGCATCTGATAAAAACTCTGATTGTAACCCGATATTTTACAGTAACATTAGGCGGTCGTATGCTCATGACAAGTATTAGAACTGCATCATGGTCCCTCCGCACCGACACTGTGGTGAAAAAGGTATAACAACAGCGCCTCTTCAACCTGACGACGCTGAAGAAATTTGGCTTGGCCCCTAAAACCCTCACGAATTTCTACTGATGCATCATCGAGAGCATTCTGTCAGGCTATATCACCACCTGGTATGGCATCTATATCTACAACCCCTGGGCTCTCCAGAGGGTGGTGCGGTCAGGCCAACGCATCATCGGTGGCACACTGCCCACCCGCCAGGACATCTGCAGCACCGGGTGACAAAGGACGGCCAAGAAGAACCATGGTCTGTTCACCCTGCTTCCATCTAGCAGGCGGAGACAGCACAGGTGCATCAAAGCCAGGATGGATAGACTGAAAAACATATCCAGGACATCAGAATTTGAAACAGTAATCACTAGCCGGCCAGCGCCCGGTACCCAGACTACTGCCTTATGTTTTTGTTGTTGTTGTTTTTTATTTAACAGTCTCCTTTACAACATAAATATACACATTATGCCCCAGATATATACACTGAGTGTAGAAAGCCTTAAGGATACCTTCCTAATATTGAGTTGCAACCCCCCCCCCCAAAGAAATAAACCATACACACACGTTCGATTGGAGAACCATCTAATGAGACTGTAGTTTTGACACAGCCAGATCAACAGTCAGGGCAATAGCATACATAATAGCATAATTTGCATATAGATTAAGTTTACCATTTTTAACCGATTTGATCAATAGTGTTTAAATAAATAGTGAAGAAAACAGGTCCCAAAATCGACCCCTGTGGGACATCTCAAGAAATTCAGACTTAACCCCATGAATGACGATGGCCTGAGTTCTGTCACTAAAATAATCCTAAAACCATTATCAGGTGACAGAGCTCAGGCTTTTCGAGGACAATTTGATCAATAAAATAGCATGATCAAAATTATAAAAAGCTTCCAGGTCCACAAACTAAGCAGCACATTTAATTATTGTGGTCTAAACCCTAAACCTTGATTGATTTACATTTAAAATACATTTCTCTGTTAAAAAAAATAAATAAAAGTTATACATTTAACAGGGATTCAAGGAAGCCTTGGAACGGACTGATAATTATTAAGATCACTACTATTGTGAAGATCACTACTATCGGCTCTTGGCAGCACAAGAGCCGATTTCCATACTTTTGGTATATTTCCTGATAACAATGTTAAATAAAAAATGTGGTTTATTGAGCCAACAATGATGGGCGCAGCACACTTAAGCAGACCAGGACTCAATTGGTCCTTCTGTAGCTCAGTTGGTAGAGCATGGCGCTTGTAACGCCAGGGTAGTGGGTTTGATTCCCGGGACCACCCATACGTAGAATGTATGCACACATGACTGTAAGTCGCTTTGGATAAAAGCGTCTGCTAAATGGCATATATTATTATTTTATTATAATTGGTCGGCCCCTGTGGATTTCTTATTTTTTATTCCTAGCAAAGCATCCAGGACTTCATTTTCTGTAAATAGCCTAAAATAAAAGCTTTGACTATCATTTCTCTAATCATTCAGCAAGTTTCCCCTGTCAGCATCCAGCCCAATATCATTGTGAATAGGCTCATTAAAAGTTATTTCAAAGCGATAGCCCTCTGAAATAAAATGGTGATTAAATGCATCAATTATGGATTTTTACATAATGAGGCCAGTGTCTGAATTAATTTGTTGTGGCAGAGAGGAGGAAGTAGAACCCTTCAAGGATTTGACAGTTTTCCAGAATTTAGCCGGGTTCTCACTACAATCCGACAGTGGTTATATAATCATCAAAATCAGCCTTTCTGATTTGTCTTTTACACAATGATTCCTCAGTTGCTTAAAAGCTTGCCAGTCCGGGCCTAAGCCTGTGTTCCTGGCCTTTGACACAAGCATCATCTCTTTTATGAATGACTTCCGATCCTTCCGGAGTGTACCAGGCATTCAATCTACCTTTAACCATTCCTTTTGAAGGGAGCATTATTATTATTCACAATCGTATTGAAGACATCTGCAAAACAAAAGTCTCAAAGCTAAATCATGTTCAGGGACAGCTGAAATATAATCAAGGTCACTAAAATAAAGATCATGTAAAAAAAAAAAAATTAAAAAGCCTGTTCATTGAAGTTTTTCAAAGTTCCTCTTTGCGACGACACAAATCTTCGATTTTTGTATTCTCACATCTCTAATGGTCACTAATGTCTTGGACGAAGACACCAGTGGAAACATATTTCTCCGGTGTAGTCCCTCAAAGAAGATAAAATCAGAGATGACTTTGTAGGACGTCTTTGTAAATAGGAATAGATTCTTTTAACTGACTTGCCTAGTTAAATAAAGGTAAAAACATGGATATAATAATAATCAATTTTAAGCCCTGTAATCTTAGTCACAAGCTGGGCTAAGTTTAGATCATTATACATGTATTTTCACTTTTATTTGACTAAGAAAGTCAGTAACAAACTATTTCTTATTTTCAAAGACAGCCTAGAAACAATGGGTTTAACTGCCTGGGCAGGACAACAGATTTTTACCTCATCAGCTCAGGGACTTGATCTTGCAACCTTTTGGTTACTAGTCTAACACTCTAACCACTAGGCCACCTGCCACCCCTGAAACCTACATTTCCCAATCATAATTTAGGTCAACCGGGATAATAACTTCTGATTTAATAAAAGAAGACAAAAAGCTAGTTATGGATACATAACAACTTAAAGATAGGAGCTGAAAGGGAAATGGATTTCAGTAAAGACGCAGAGAGACGATTTTTAATAAGAATGGCCACTCCACCACCTCGATCCTGTCTGTCAGCTCTGAACACATTACAACCCTCAATATTAATATCAGAGTCCAGAATGTCCCCAGAGATCCAGAATGTCCGGATTCGTCTGCATTGCCCAGGTCTTGATGTAATCCGGGTTTAGGAAGTAAGCTCCTAATGTTCAGATGCACCAACCCAAGTCCTTTACGATTTTTAAAGTCACATGGAGTCTCCAACTCAAACTCGTGTTCAATAGGCGGTTAGCTGCAGGCCCTGTCTGGTGGTTGATATTGATAGAGTTGGTATGACTATACAATTGCATAGAACTTCCCCATTTGGTCTACCCCTATTAGTAATAGAGGAAGGAGTAGAAATTGGAATTACTTTTCCAATGTAAGCACCATAGGGCCTGAAGCTGCAATCAATGTCAATATGGGGAACTCTCAGAGAAACCAATAATAGAATGTTATAAATGGACTTACATGGGTTTTCTACGTGATTTGAAAACTGAGGGTGTATTCAAGTTTATGGAATTCACATGTAAACTAAAAGCACTGGGTGAGCAGATCACAGTGGGCTTCTCTATTGACCTAACGAAATCTGATCTAAGAGTGGAGCTGATTTCCTTATATGAACTGTAACTCAGTAAAATCTTTGAAATTGGTGCATGATGCATTTATACTTTGGTTCGATGTAGCTTGGCGAGGAATCAGCTAAAAGTCAATAAATCCACAGAGTATGATATTTAGTTAAATTGAATTGCACAGTTGGTAGGACCGCCACAGTTATACAGTTGGCAGCAAGCCAGAACCCAACCACAGACTAGAAACCAGCCAGCACTAGGACCCATAATAAACAAAACCAAGGTACAAAACTCACCAGCATAACAACAGCAAGGAGAGAGCTGTGAGCTGTGACGTCAAAACAGCAATGCAACAGAGGCCGTGTTACCGGTATGATAGCCAGGAGAGTAGCATCTTGGAGGGGATATAGTTTCTAGTACAGGCTGGTGGAAGCCGGGAGGGAGGCAAGCACTACACCGGGCTGCGGGAGAGTCAAAAAGAGTCCATCCAAGTAGGCTAAACCAAGTGGAGTTCAAGTTCGGCAGTAGCTCAAAAACATCCAAAACACAATCTCAAGTGGAATGATGAAAGAAGCAGTAGGTCGGTGTCTGCTCAGAAAATGCCCCAGTGCAGAGTAGGGTGCCCAGGTATATCCAAGTAGACCTAAAAGGTTTCAAGTAGACCTGTTTTATACAGTATATCTCCTTGAAAACTCTGTAGACAATATTGCACTATTGTCCAATGTGTTCACTATTGTCCAATGTGTTCACTATTGTCCAATGTGTTCACTATTGTCCAATATGTTCACTATTGTCCAATGAATTAAATGGAGACAGAAATCCAGTAAAAGCTTTTCAGTTCCAAACAGTGATCAGAAAAAAAAGAACTGGTTGCTGGCATCTTGAAAAGCGGGTGTGCAGTGTTCTTGCGGCATGTAGACTACATAGTAATTTAACACTGGTCACTTTAATTATGTTTACAACGATCTTCATTGTTCATTGTTCGTAAATCGTTTCTGTTGTTAGGAACATTATAAGATTAGCATTCCTGCAACGTTATTCTGTTGAAATATAGTTTGATCGCTGAAAAATTGAGCTAATTGATTACTCACTTTATATGTACATTATTTTATTATAGTTTATTAGTCCACACAAGATGGAGTTGTGTGTTCTGCTTTTTATCCCCCCCCATTCTGTATATTGTCCATACTGTCAACACAGCATATATTTATATTCAGGACTCTGACATTGCTCATTCTGATATCGTTTGTTCTGACATTTCTTAATCTCTTGTTTCTTCATCTTTAAAAAAAAATGTTCTTCTTGAGATTGTGTGTGTATTAGGATTGTAACACTAGGGCCAGATTCAATCAGATCCGCTTTAGCCGATATCCGCATTTCTGATGCATTATACCTAAAGCGGACATTGCCAATGACGGCACAGAAAGCCAATGTTTACAAGTTTCGAACACTGGAATGTGAGATGTAATCTACACCTCCATTAGGCTGATAGAAATCTTAATTGTTTTGTTTAATGATTTTCAATTTGAGAGTCATTATTTCTATATACAGTGAATTTGGAAAGTGTTCAGACCCATTGACATGTTCCACACTTTGTTATATTACAGCCTTATCCTAAAGCGTATTACATTATATTTTGTTCATTAATCTACACTCAATACCCCATAATGACAAAGCAAAACAGGGTTGTAGAAATGTTTGCAAAACAATTTGTCAAAAGCTGAAATATCATATTCAAATAAGTATTCAGATCCTTTACTCAGTACTTTGTTGAAGCACCTTTGGCAGCGATTACAGTCTAAAGTCTTCTTGGGTATGACGCTACAAGCTTAGCACACCTGTATTTGGGGAGTTTCTCTCATTCTTTGCAGATCCTCTCAAGCTCTGTCAGGTTGTATGGGGAGCATACAACAGCTATTTTCAGGTCTCTCCAGAGATGTTAGATTTGGTTCAAGTCCAGACTCTGGCTGGGCCACTCAAGTACATTCAGAAACTTGTCCCGAAGCCACTCCTGTGTTGTCTTGGCTCTGTCATTGTCCTGTTAGAAGGTGAACCCTCGCCCCAGCCTAAGGTCCTGAGCGCTCTGGAGCAGGTTTTCATCAAGAATCTCTCTGCACTTTGCTCTGTTCATCTTTCCCTCAATCCTGATGAGTCTCCCTGTCCCTGCCGCTGAAAAACATCCCCACAGCATGATGCTGCCACCACCATGCTTCACCGTAGGGATGGTGCCAGCTTTCCTTCAGACGTGACGCTTGGCATTCAGGCCAAAGAGTTCAATCTTGGTTTCATCAGACCATGAGAAACAAGATTCTCTGGTCTGATGAAACCAATAATCAATGGAAACAGGATGCACCTGTGCTCAATTTCGAAGTCTCATAGCAAAGGGTCTGAATACTTATGTAAATGAAGGTATTTCTGTTTCAAATTTCTGAAAACCTGTTTTCACTTTGTCATCATGGGGCATTGTGTGTAGATTAACGAGGGAAAAAAATATTGAATAGATTTTATGTGAAAAAAGGAAGGGGTCTGAATACTTTCTGAATGAACTGTAGCCTACCCTTTCTCCTTCTGAACTTCTAAGGCGAGTGGCAACGATCACAAGAGCAAGCTGCTCACCGATTTGAGAGCTCCAGCACAGTATCACCTCCCGCCAAAACATCAGCTATGTGGGTGTTGGCTATCACTAGTTAACGCTTGGTCTGATTGAATTTAGGCCTTACACATTTACTGCACTGCTGGAGCTAAAAACACAAGCATTTTGCTGCACCTGCTTTAACATCCGCTAATCTGTGTTCGCAACAAATAAACATTGATTTGGTTTCATAATGCATTGTACCTGTCAGCATTAAGTAACGTGTTACTGTACCTTTACTTTTAATACAAGGCATTGCATTGAAACATACAAACTCCATCCCCTGAATTTATATATATATATTTAAAAATTGATAAATACTGCAGCAGGACCATGCCTGGGTAAATAATGAAGACTATAGTAAAAGTGTAAAGAGCTGCGTGCCTCTGGAGGCTGAGACCAATCAAGTCTGATGGATCTATAATTAATTGGTACACGGTGAAAACACAGGCACATGAAATCTTCATGGACATTCTATGTTCTTCCTCTCTCTCTCTCTCTCTCTCTCTCTCTCTCTCCTCTCTCTCTCTCTCTCTCTCTCTCTCTCTCTCTCTCTCTCTCTCTCTCTCTCTCTCTCTCTCTCTCTCTCTCTCTCTCTCTCTCTCTCTCTCTCTCTCTCTCTCTCACGCTCCAATAACCTCATCATTAAGTTGTAGTTACAGTGTGTGTGTGTGTGTGTGTGTGTGTGTGTGTGTGTGTGTGTGTGTGTGTGTGCGTGCGTGCGTGCGTGCGTGCGTGCGTGCGTGCGTGCGTGTGTGGTGTGTGTGTGTGTGTATTACTCCATGCATGCAAGCAGTAGTGTGTATGTCTCCTGCCACACATTATCTCTCCTACCACACACACAAATGCCAAGGTTACTGGGAGAGAGACTCTCCGAAGAGTTTACATATGATTGTCATGTTAATTGGATTTAAACCTGGCAGCTTCACCACCTGCGTAGTACAGTATAATTTCTCAAGGTCAGATAGAAGATGGAAATTCTTGGAGTCATTTGTCTCTCTCTCTCTCCTCTCTCTGGCTCTCTCAATGGCTCTGACTCACTCCATCTCTACCTCCCTCCTCTCCTTCCAACCCCACTCCTCTCTCTCCTTCCAACCTACTGCCCCTCTCTTTCCCTCCCTTCATCCGTCCTGCCTGTCTCCTCCTCCATCCAGCCTCCCCAGGTGGCTACAGTATGACTTGGCTCCAGTGCTCCAGCCTTGATCGTGAAGGTCAAAGATACAGTATGATGCTACTTCCCCTGCCAGCTCCCACAGTGATGCCTCAGCTCTTGCATATGGTTCCTGCCACACACGCACACATTCACACAGACACACGCTCACTCACACACACACACACACACACACACACACACACACACACACACACACACACACACACACACACACACACACACACACACACACACACACACACACACACACACACACACACACACACACACACACACACACACACACACACACACATATTGCCAAGTCAACAGCGGTAAGTCTCACTGGTTGTGATTTACGTCTTTATCGAGCTACAGTAAGAGGCCCATCAAGTGTATGGTCTATAAACACAGTACTTAACACTAATGCGATCAGATGCAGTAGCTGCCTAACTAATGGGATAATTTAATTATCAGCGAGCGAGCCTCTTGAGTCATTGATCTGCTGGCCAATGACCATGCAGAAATGTTGAAGGTCAATATGGTAAAATATAATCTAACCTTGAGTATTACAAAACATGACACAGTAGCTACCAAGCTAGCACATAGCATCCTTAGAACCATATGTTTCTTGGAGCTTGGTGAGAGTTTGGTTGCCCTATGGTCATTTTGCATACAATCTTCCCACAAAGTTCTGGCAATGGTGCAGGATACCCAGATAGCACATAACGTTCTGAGAACCATATGTTTCTTACGGTAGGAATTTCAGTACTTCAGCATAACGTTTTCTGCAGGTTTCCTCGCGGTTCTTTTTAAAGTCACATTCCCCAGAACATTAATAAGACTTCCCACAAAAACCACAAGAAAACATTAGTAACATTCAAAGAATGTTATTGCTGTCCCCAGTCCACCTGGCCATGCTGCTGCTCCAGTTTCAACTGACCTGAGCCCTTGGACCATGCCCCAGGACTACCTGACATGACGACCTGACATGATGACTCCTATGTTGTCCCCAGTCCACCTGGCCATGCTACTGCTCCAATTTCAACTGTTCTGCCTTACTATTATTTGACCATGCTGGTCATTTATGAACATTTGAACATCTTGGCCATGTTCTGTTATAATCTCCACCAGGCACAGCCAGAAGAGGACTGGCCACCCCACATATGCTCTCTCTAATTCTCTCTTTCTGTCTCTCTCTCGGAGGACCTGAGCCCAAGGACCGTGCCCCAGGACGACCTGACATGATGACTCCTTGCTGTCCCCAGTCCACCTGACTGTGCTGCTGCTCCAGTTTCAACTGTTCTGCCTTGTTATTATTCGACCATGCTGGTCATTTATGAACATTTGAACATCTTGGCCATGTTCTGTTATAATCTCCACCCGGCACAGCCAGAAGAGGACTGGCCACCCCACATAGCCTGGTTCCTCTCTAGGTTTCTTCCTAGGTTTTGGCCTTTCTAGGGAGTTTTTCTTAGCCACCGTGCTTCTACACCTGCATTGCTTGCTGTTTGGGGTTTTAGGCTGGGTTTCTGTACAGCACTTTGAGATATCAGCTGATGTACGAAGGGCTGTATAAATAAAATTTGATTTGAAATTTGAGATGCATTCCCTTCTCAGTGTCGACAAAACTCTCTCTATCCTCTTTCTTCGTTAAGAGTGTTCAGGTGTATTCCAAGATGACGTAGCAGTGGGATGTCTGTTTTGACAGTCTTGTCCCATCCCTTGCATATAACGTTTTTTTCTTCTTCGTATACACAGTTGAAGTCGGAAGGTCACATACACCTTAGCCAAATATGTTTATCACCATTTCTGACATTTAATCCTAGTGAAAAAGACCCTATCTTAGGTCAGTTAGGATCACCACTTTATTTTAAGAATGTGAAATGTCAGTATAATAGTAGAGAGAAGGATTTATTTAAGCTTTTATTTCTTTCATCACATTCCCAGTGGGTCAGAAGTTCACATACACTCAATAAGTATTTGGTAGCATTGCCTTTAAATTGTTTAACTTGGGTCAAACATTTCAGGTAGCCTTCCACAAGTTTCTCACAATAAATTGGGTGGATTTTGGCACATTCTTCCTGACAGAGCTGGTGCAACTGAGTCAGGTTTGTAGACCTCCTTGCTCGCACACGCTGTTTCAGTTCTGCCCACACATTTTCTATAGGATTAAGGTCAGGGCTTTGTGATGGCCACTCCAATACCTTGACTTTGTTGTCCTTAAGCCATTTTGCCACAACTTTGGAAGTATGCTTGTGGTCATTGTCCATTTGAAATAATCAATTGCGACCAAGCTTTAACTTCCTGACTGATGTCTTGAGATGTTGCTTCAATATATCCACATAATTTTCTTTCTTCATGATGCCATCTATTTTGTGAAGTGCACCAGACCCTCCTGTTGCAAAGCACCCCCACAACATGATGCTGCCACCCCTGTGCTTCACGGTTGGGATGGTGATCTTCGGCTTGCAAGCCTCCCACTTTTTCCTCCTAACACAACGATGGTGATTATGGCCAAACAGTATTATTTTTGTTTTATCAGACCAGAGGACATTTCTACAAAAAGTATGATCTTTGTCCCAATGTGCAGTTGCAAACAGTAGTCTGACTTTTTTTATGGAGGTTTTGGAGCAGTGGCTTCTTCCTTGCTGAGCGGCCTTTGAGGTTATGTCGATATAGGACTCGTTTAACTGGGATATCTGATTTTTTTTTATTTTCCTATGATGTCAATCAAAGAGGCGCTGAGTTTGAAGGTAGGTCTTGAAATACATCCACAGATACACCTCCAATTGACTCAAATGATGTCAATTAGCCTATCAGAAGCTTCTAAAGCCATGACATCATTTTCTGCAATTTTCCAAGCTGTTTAAAGGCACAGTCAACTTAGTGTATGTAAACATCTGACCCACTGGAATTGTGATACAGTTAATTATAAGTGAAATAATCTGTCTGTAAACAATTGTTGGAAAAATTACTTGTCTCATACACAAAGTAGATGTCCTAACCGACTTGCCAAAACTATAGTTTGTTAACAAGAAATTTGTGGATTGGTTGAAAAACTAGTTTTAATGACTCATACAATGTGATTTTCTGGATTTTTGTTTTAGATTCCGTCTCTCACAGTTGAAGTGTACCTATGATAACAATTACAGACCTCTACATGCTTTGTAAGTAGGAAAATCGGCAAAATCGGCAGTGTATCAAATACTTGTTCTCCCCACTGTATCAATGATGTCGCTCTCGCTGCTCGTGATTCTCTGATCCACCTCTATGCAGACAACACCATTCTGTATACATCTGGCCCTTCTTTGGACACTGTGCTAACAAATCTCCAAACGAGCTTCAACGCCATACAACACTCCTTCCGTGGCCTCCAACTGCTTTTAAATGCTAGTAAAACTAAGTGTATGCTCTTTAACCGATTGCTGCCCGCACCTACGTCATCTATACTTCTTTGCTAGGTAAAGCCCCACCTTATCTCAGCTCACTGGTCACCACAGCAACTCCCACCTGTAGCACGCAATCTAGCAGATATATTGCACTGGTCATCCCCAAAGCCAACACTTCCTTTGGCCGCCTTTCCTTCCTTCCTTTCCTTCTCTGCTGCCAATGACTGGAACTAATTGCAAAAATCTCTGAAGCTGGAGTCTTATATCTCCCTCTCTAACTTCAAGCATCAGCTTTCAGAGCAGCTTACCGATCACTGTACCTGTACACAGCCAATCTGTAAATAGCACACCCGACTACCTCATCCCCATATTATTACTTAACCTCTTGTTCTTTTGCACCCCAGTATCTCTGCTTGCACATTCATCATCTGCACATCTATCACTCCAGTATTAATGCTAAATTGTAATTATGTTCACCTCTAGGGCCTATTTATTGCCTACCTCCCTACTCTTCTACATTTGCACACACTGTACATCATTTTTCTATGTTTCCTTTCTTTTGTGTTATTGACTGTATGTTTGTTTATGTGTAACTCTGTGTTGTTGTTTTTGTCGCACTGCTATGCTTTATCTTGGCCAGGTCGCAGTTGTAGATGAGAACTTGTTCTCAACTGGCCTACCTGGTTAAATAAAGGTGAAATAAATCAAAAATATATATAAATTTGTCCGTGCCGACTAATTGGCCACACCTGATATTAATGATTACTTGTTTCATTTGAAATGGGGTCTGTTTGAATTGAATAAAATGAACAGCTTTGTATGAGTTGGCATGTTAGCTCCATCCTGGTGGTGCAGTGGACAAATTCCATGGATAGAGAACAGAAGATCATAGGTTTGAATCTCACAGACAACATGCCACAATAAAAATGTGTTTGCATGATTCATTTTCATGTTTCCTGTCTGTGGTTGGAGTTCAAAACAGTAAACTTAAGCTAGCAGTGTTATTAAATTCTTATTGAAACATGTTATTTAATGTTATTTAATAACCTATAATTTACCTTCTCAGAACATTAATAAAACCTCCCAGGAAAACTTTAAAGGAACCATAGTAAGACGTTCTCAGAAACTCCTTGCAACCTAAATTGTAGTTCCCAGAACAGGCGAAATTTAAAAAGAAACATTCAGTTTTACCAATCGGGACATTTTTGGCTTCGTTCCCAGAACCAATGGGAAACCAAAAACGTACATTCCCACGTTTTCCAAGGAACCAAATGTGCTAGCTGGGTACTGTGTGGTCCGTTTTGACTGTTACTAGACGGTCTTTTCTTCCTCCAGTTGGTCTTCAATGTGGTCTTAATGTCCTCAAACCTTGAATCGTCTATTAGTTCATTACATTATGATACAGTATCTAGCCTGCTGTGTGTGGCCAGTTTGAACAGTTACAACATTCCCCTCTTCCCTCCTACTGCAGGAAATGTTTCTGCAAGGCTCGACAGGCTCCATCTTGTCCATATACTCCAAATAATTTGTTTCCATTTAATGTGTCAGCCCAGAGTCAGAGCTCTTGTCAGCCCAGAGTCAGAGCTCTTGTCAAACAAGTCTGTTCTCTAACTATAAACACTCTGAGAACAGAAATGATGGGTTATTTTGAGTATTTTTTTTTATAACTTTCACTGAACTCCAAGCACAAATAAGACAGATGGACATTCATATCCTTATGCATTAATCATGCAAACACATTTTTGTGTATTATTGTGACACAGCATCTGTGAGATTTGTGCGAACCTATAAACTGCTGTTGTCTATTCATGGAATTAATCCACTGCGCCACCAGAATGGAGTTAGCATGCCATGTGTTTTTTACGCATACAAAGCTGCTCGTTTTAGTCTATTCAAACAGACCCCATTTCAAAGGAAACACTACGAGCACTAACATTAAGATCAGGCGTGGCCAATTAGAGGGATCGGACACAACACTTGAATACACTTAACAAATAATAGATTAATAATAGTAGTATAATAATAGTTTTGTTGATCCCGAGAACAGAATGTATATATTTTTAAATAACATTCTTATAACGTTCTCTGAATATTACTAAAGTATTATTGTGTTTTTTTTTTATGTAACGTTTTCTTAGCATTTGAGAACAGAATGTATGCGTTTCAATAAAATGTTAGAACGTGAGAACGTCACTAAAGTTTTCTTGTGTTTTTTTTAATGGAACATTTTCTTAAAGATCTCGGGAAGAATTTGAGAACATGAATTTAAATAGAACCATTACAAAATGTGAGTGAAATGTTAGGCTGAAGTGCTGAAATGTCCACAGAAGAACGTTGTTTCTTCAGGTTCTTGGAACAATTTGAGAACATTCCCAATGTCAAACCAGTTGGAGAACGTTCCTAGAACATTACCAGAATTGAAATGAAATGTAACCATGTTTGAACTTTTAGGAAACATTCTGTTAACGTAATGAAATACCAAGAAAATGACGTTTTTTTTGTTGTTGTTGTCAAGTTCCTTAAATGTTCTGAGAATGTTCCAAAGACAAGCAACTATCCTGCACCATTCCCAAAAAGGTTGTTTGCAAAATAACCATTGGACCCCCATGCTTTCACCAAGATCTAAGAAACATATGATTGTCGAACTGTATGTGCTAGCTGAGATGTGTATACATAGCCTGTAGGCTACTAGGCTACTGCAGATGTTTTGCACAATAACTGATATCGAGCAAATAGACATCAGAATAGTTTAAACGCCAAATATTATATTACACCATGAAGAAAGTGGTCAGTATACGGCGATAAAGCCATGTGTAATATGATGATAATATATTTATCGCGTGCGCGTCATCGGGCGTGGTTGGCTACCAGCGGCGGTAGTCTGGAGGCAGGATCTGATGGATGCGGAGTGACAGATCAGGGTTAGCCGCCAGGGGATTCCATTCTTCCACATTCCTTCCCGAGACACCCAGCTCACCTCGGTGCTCCACGGAGCGGACAGGGAGAGCCAGCCAGAGCCGCGCCTCTCTTCTCTCTCAGCTCGCAGCTGTGTAACAAACACACAGCAGGACACAGCAGCAGCGCTTGTGAGTCTCAGTCAGACCCAACCACAGCCAGTGCAGCCTATTCGGCTCAAAAAGGAAAGTCCGGTGATCTGCTGTTTATGGAGATGAGATGCATGTGACCATGTTGTCGCTGTAAAAATGAGTTTGCTAGCGGCATGTGGTTCCATGGGGACCTTGCAGGGATATCTCGTTCGGTAAGGCATGGCACTTTCTACTTGACAAAAATACATCTCACAGGAGGAGGTGGCGGCAGACTTGCACAGAACAACATCACGGCGGAGACCAAACACAGTGCGCTGAATTTGGATATGAGCTAAAAGTTTGCAAACCCTATATAAGATGTTTGGGATCTACATTGAGGGTTTAAGTTTAGTGTAATTTGTTTTGTTATTATGGGTGTAGACTGAATGGGAGTTTATTCTCTGCACTGAGCTAAGGATGGCTTTCTGAGGAGGATATATCTGTCTGCGCTATGATCTGGACCATGCGGACTCTGATGCTGAGGACGCTGTGTGTGTTGTTGGGGAATGCACATGTCTTATCGCTCAGAAATCATGGAAACATACGGACTAGAGAAACAGCAGGGGGGTATTATGGGCTTAACGCTACAACAACCCACAGGACCGCTCACACAGCCATCAGAGAGGGTCCCCAAAACACAGCCTATGACAGCACTCGCTCCGGGGGGCACGCTACAGGTACGTCCTACTCCAAACAGACTCTTCAAACGTGGATGGAACGTTTTCATTCTACTTCTGTGAGAAGGATGCGCGTAATTCAGGATGAAACAAAGCATAGACATGTAGGATTAAAACGACAGCACTCCAACAGAACACTGACACGGGGGGATTACTCCGTCACCCCGCACAGGGACCTGGTGCGCCGCCACAAGAGGAGAAAGTTGAATAGTGAGATTGGCGCGGCCGCTGCCATGGGGACGGCAGGTGGATACAATACCACTAAGCCCCCAGCAATGGGCCAGCAACGCGGGGGACAACTGGACAGCGACAGACGCAAGAGAGGCACAAAAGACGAGCAGAAGAAGGCGTTTAAGACGGAGAGGAGGAGAAAAGTGTTGAACAAAAGCTCAATGGCTTTATCTCAGGCGCAGAGCGCAGTGGACGGGCTGGGCCCCCCTCTCTCTCCATGGGAGCCAATACCCAAGCCCCTAGCTCTCACCTCTACCGACCTACCCCTCGACCTCTTCACCAGGAGAAGCGAGATGTTTACTTACCGCGAGGAAAACCCGTGGGATGCCACTCCAATGACCCCTCCCAACACAGCAGATTTTGGACGCGAAATCAAAAACCCATTTTACCCTGTGACAAGTGAAACCTTTGGCGCTTATGCTATCACGGGCGTTTCTGCCATCATTTTCCTCGCTGGGATAGCAGGGAACATAGCCATACTGTGCATCGTGTGTCAGAACTACTATATGAAGAGCATCTCCAACTCTCTCATAGCTAACCTGGCCATCTGGGATTTTGTGGTCGTCTTCTTTTGTCTGCCCCTCGTCATTTTCCATGAATTGACTAAGTCCTGGCTACTGGGAGAATTCACCTGTAAAATCGTGCCATATCTGGAGGTATTCTATTATGTTCTATTCTATTTTATTCTATTCTACTACAGATTTTCTCCTCATATTGGTGGAAGATGTGTCTTGGGGCATCTGAACACTTCTCTTGGCATAGGCACAATTTTCAAATGGTATTGCATTGTGTATTACGTATTTATAATGCGCTATTGTCATATTCAGAACAACTTGTGATAGAAAAGCCTATCACAGTGAACATGACACTAATCCATTTCACCCTAACACGGGATTAGCCTCCATCGGCACAATAATAAACAAGATGAGTTCCCACCAAGATCAGATGTCACCTCATCTCATTGTGACACCCAGTGTGACACTGCTACGCACACCTGCTGGCTGCTGAAGAGAAGTGGCCTCCCTCTACCCACACACTTAATCTTTCCCTCTATCTCTCCCTTTTTTTTGTCCCACTACTGTGTCTCTCCTTTTCTCTATCTCTCTATCTCTCTTGCTCTCTCACACAACTCTGTGCCTATCTACTACAGTGTGATATCTCTGTCTTTCTCACCTACACATACAAGGGGCCTAAGTAAATCACAAAACACCACACCCAGTTTATAGCCATCTCACTTTACCCTGGGTGGGTATCAGTGTGATGCAATGTTCAACCTGTGTGTGTGTGTGTGTGTGTGTGTGTGTGTGTGTGTGTGTGTGTGTGTGTGTGTGTGTGTGTGTGTGTGTGTGTGTGTGTGTGTGTGTGTGTGTGTGTGTGTGTGTGTGTGTGTGTGTGTGTGTGTGTGTGTGCAGTCATGCCTTTCCTTTGTAAGGCTGTTGGGTTAAAACCAGTTTCGTATTCCCACAACTCCGTATCTCATTGTACAGTGTAGCAGTGAAACTGACGGAGGATTTTGGGTTGCTGCTGCAGAGCAACATGAGTTCGAAGTAGAGCACTAGGTGTAGGGTGAGGAGCGCTTGAAGAAGGTGTCAGTAGACCGTCTGGCTTGTGTGTGTGTGTGTGTGTGTGTGTGTGTGTGTGTGTGTGTGTGTGTGTGTGTGTGTGTGTGTGTGTGTGTGTGTGTGTGTGTGTGTGTGTGTGGGTGTAAGTGGGTAAGTAATCCTTCTCACCCCCTGTGATTTAGATGCAAGTGGCTGTTCCACTGGTTGTCATAAGGTGTATGCACCAATTTGTAAGTCGCTCTGGATAAGAGCGTCTGCTAAATGACTTAAATGTAAAATGTAAATGTGTGTGTGTGTGTGTGGAGGTTGGGGTCCGTGCGTGTGGGTGAGTGCCTGCGGGCACGTTTGTGAATTTTAGGCATGCATGCCCATGAGTCCCTGCATGCGTCAGTGCATGCATGTGTGTCGCCCGGCCATGCGTGTGCATGTGTGTGTGTCCGTGCGTGTCCTCAGCCCTGTGTGTCCTCAGCCCTGTGCAGTGCTGAGCTGATCCACTGTGACTCTATGTGGGTTAAGTGGGGAGTAATGTCGCTCCGCAGGCAGGATGTGGGAGAGAACACTCCACTGGGAGGAGAGGAAGCTTCGGGCTGCGTTGCCCACTGGCTCATGACCCACACGCACACACCCACACACGGATGTGTGTGCAGACGCAATCAGACAGACTCACAGACGAAGACACACGCACATACATGACCACACAGACACGCACTCATACACGTCCATAAACCCATATTCCAACCCCCAGAGCCCAGACGGTAGATATGAGCCCAGCGGACATGGTGATGATAATGCATTAGATACAGACAGCTAGGAGAGGAGGAGAGCTGCTACAGTATTCCACTGAGACATGGACAGTCCCTCTGACAGTCCCTCTGACACTGATGGGAGGATCTCTCTGTGGTGTGCATAGCTTCTGTGGCCTGGTCATGTGGTGTGTATGTGTAAGTGTATGTGGTCAAGTCTCCAGTGATGTGCAGAGCTTCGAAGGAGGGAAGCCAAGTGGAAGAGGCCCTTGTGCGTCACGAGTGGTGTTATGTGAATCACGTCCCTGACTAACGTCTGCAGCGTAGGCTATATCAACAGCCACAGCCAGTAGTGAGTAGTGAAGATATTGCTTCTTTAAGTTCAGTGGGAACAGTGAGGCTCAGATAGGCATAGATGGGTTCTCTCCAGCAGCTTTGTCCGTTCTCAGACAGAGAGAGACTGGGAGGCTGAGGTGCTGCTGTCTGCGGGGAGATAAACTCATCCCAGTCTGCTGCAGGGAATAGACGTTCTACTGGGAGCCATTGAGGTCGGAGGTGGAGGACTGTATTGTGCTGGGATTGGTGTTAATAGCTAGACATTCATCACCCTGACACCCATGTACGTGGGCGCGCACATGCACAGACTCAATCACACACGCATACACAAGCTTAATCTCTCTCACTTATGGACACACATGCACAGAATCTCAAACACACACTAAATCTCACACACACCTAGACTCTCTCTCTCTCTCTCTCTCTCTCTCTCTCTCTCTCTCTCTCTCTCTCTCTCTCTCTCTCTCTCTCTCTCTCTCTCTCTCTCTCTCTCTCTCTCTCTCTCTCTCTCTCTCCCTCTCTCTCTCTCTCTCACACACACAAATGCACACTCACCTACACACGCAGACACTCATACACACACACACGGTAGCAGGGCGTGCTGAGATTCCAGATGGGTGGGATGGCCTGCCCTCCACTGATCGTTACCCACGGCGATCCTCTCTCTGCACGTGCTCACTGTGATTAGGGGAAGGACTCTCACACACACATACACATATACACACACACACTCCCACATACACACCACACACTCCCACATACACGTATACACTTCTTCCAACACACATATACACACACACACACACACACCACTCCGCCCAACAGCACATTGTCTGCCCCTCTATTACTCATTACTCATGCGGTCTGACCGGCTATGTTAATGATTCAGTGTATATAATTAGTATTTGTAAATAATGGATGATGGGTGATAATTATCCCATTCAGGCTATTTGTAGCTACAGGATGAGTAGATGCTTACTTTGCTGAGAGATAGACCACGTAGATACATAACAACATCACAACCCAGAGAGAATCTAACAAAAATTAACTAAATGATTATAGAAGCAGAAATGAAATATTGACTAATTTATAACTGTGTGAACCATGTGTATGCACAGCCAGTGTAGAATAGAATAGAACTGTAATGTCCACTTGTAAATAGACATTTACCATGAGCTTCATCTCAACAGTAACCCAGGGTAACCGTATCACACACAGAGCTAAAACAGTGAACATTGAATCAGGGTTACAGTTCAGAGGCTACGTCATGGAGTCCCAAAGAGTAGTGACTTCATGACGCTCAGGTCCAGATCTAGCCCTGTCTGCCAGCCTGTCTCTGTGATGATCCATTCCTTGACTGTACAGAGGAGACTGATGATCCCCGTGGCAGAGTGGCAGCCGGGGGACTAGGCTTCTCCTGTTGGAGTTATGGTCTGGGGAAGGAGAAAGAGAGGGAGGGAGGGAGGGACAGACGCAGTCAGCCTGTAACAGATCTGAACTGTAATAGCCTTTGTCTTCAGCTTATTCATGTGCTCAGTGTGTGTGTTTCTGTGTCTGCATGTGTATGTGTGTGTGCATTCGTGAGCATTGCACCATTTATCAATAGATAAGAGTCATTACCACGACAGCCGCTTAGGATCCAACATGGCCGCCCGCCGCGGGTCATCAAGTCACTCAGTTGCCATTGAACTCCAATTAATAACATGGGTTTTGAAGGCAACTGCTCAGAGGAGCTTAATCAGGGAATTTGTGGGCCATTATTAAACCAGCAACAGGGGAAATATCTCTATTACCTGCTGCACAATTACAAGTAACTAAGACACAATGGTGCTGTACAGCCTGTCAGCATGACCACAGACATGGCAGACGTGACAGGGGTCATTTACACAGAGAGGGTATTTGCCAAATTGGCCTGTTAATCATTATAAAGATGTCAGGCCGTTGTATGAATAATTAGGCTAGCGAAAGGAATAATCACGCATACACACACTCACACAAACACACACACAGCTTTCAGTTTAAGCAACGTTAGCTCCACACTAGCTCCAGCACCATGGCCATTGGCCCATATCGTTGATCTACATATCTGTACAAAGCTGGGCTTGTCCTATTCTGTCCCTCCCGCCCTCTCTCTCCTGCTCTGTGAGATCTGATCAAAGAAATCACCCCTGTCTATGTGAGAGTGTTTAGTTTGACTTGTCTCCAGCCTAGTGTTCAGGCTCTATTCACCATGTTGGCACCTGTGTGAGTGTACAAAGCAGAGTAGGGCTCGAAGGCAGATACCTGGCACACAGATGCGAAGGTGCACGGTTGGCCAGGATGCAGGAAGCCCTCTAGGTGTAATTAAAGCAACCAATCACACTGTACGACATGCACAGGCTGAAGGTCACTAGTAGTCACCATGGAAGAGGGATCTTGTTTAGAAGATACACGTTTTTGGTTAAATCAATGTTTCACCAACTTAACAGGGGGGGGGATCATGTTATGCTCCTTTGAAGTGTACATGAGTATGTACCAGGTGCAAGGTATCAAAATGTCTCATAAAAGGATTAGGAATACCCTACACACTATCACACCTCTTTGAAGTCTACCGGAGCATGCTGTACAATAGCATGCAGGTATTTACTTTCCTTTCTCTCTAATGGCTGACCCAGTGTTGTTCTCCTTTGGCTCTACTTCATCAGAACAGTAGCAGCTTTGGCAGAGATCCATAGTTCATGTGTGGCTCTCCTCTCTATCTCGATCTCTGCAGGATGTTACTGTTTAGAAGGCTGTAGCCTCTGTGGCCTCCCAGGGACGTCTGGGAAACACTAGTCTAATTAACAGATAGAGAGAAGGAGAGGGGAGAGGGAGTGGGGAAGGAGAGAGGGCAGAGAGCAAGAGAGAGAGGACAGAGAGAAAGAGAGAGAGTGCATGAGTGAGAGATGAGAGAAGGAGAGTGAGGTAATGAGAAGAGGGAGTGGGTGATAGAGAGAAACCTCCACAGCTTTACTGTTTATGTAGTAAACTGCAGCAGCAGTAATCACAGGGCAGGACCGTACAGACTATAGCAGCTGGGTCTGGGTCTGGCTACAGTTAGTTTTCCCTGTAGTAACTGCAGTGATTCCAGCTGGAGAGGAACATGTTCCAGGTTCCTTGCTGTGTCTCAGTCTTTCAGACTCAAACCGAAGCAGAGCAGAGACTTGGTTCTGAATGATGTGTTTTCGAAGCTTTGAGAGGCTTAGAATTTGGCACCTTTTTTCAGTTTGATGCAGTCTTTCAATTCAAGGAAAGACTCCTCTGTCAGATTTCTAAGAGGGGTGTTGTCGTCTTTGTGAAAGTAAAATTTAAAAAGGTCTATTTGGTGTATACTGTCAGATGATTCAACATTCTGATAAACCATTTGTCTTTGTGATAAACCATTAACCATTTCTCCCTGTATTTGTCCCCAGGTGGCATCTCTAGGTGTGACCACGTTCACCCTGTGCGCTCTGTGCATTGACCGTTTCCGCGCAGCCACAAATGTCCAGATGTATTACGAGATGATCGAGAACTGCACCTCCACTACAGCCAAGCTCGCCGTCATCTGGATCGGAGCTCTCCTATTGGCTCTCCCTGAGCTCCTGATCCGCCAGCTGGTCACAGAGGACCCCGCCCTCCCAGATGACCCCCCTACGGAGCGCTGCGTGGTGCGCATCTCGACATCGCTCCCAGATACGCTCTACGTCCTGGGCCTAACCTACGAGGGCGCGCGGCTCTGGTGGTGCTTCGGCTGTTACTTCTGCCTCCCTACGCTCTTCACCATCGGCTGTTCCCTCGTCACCGCCCGCAAGATCCGCCGCGCCGAGCAGGCCTCCGTCCGCGGCAACAAGAAGCAGATACGCCTCGAAAGCCAGATGAACTGCACCGTCGTGGCGCTCGCCATCGTCTACGGCGCCTGCGTGGTCCCGGAGAACATCTGTAACATCGTGTCGGCATACATGGCGGCGGGCGTGCCGGAGCGGACCATGGCGGTCTTACACCTCCTGTCACAGCTGTTGTTGTTCTGCCGGGCGGCAGTGACGCCTGTTTTGCTCCTGTTATTATGTCGCCCGCTAGGCAGAGCCTTCCTGGACTGTTGTTGTTGCTGCTGCTGTAACCATGCCCACTCCTCAGGCACGGCTAGTGATGATAATGAGCATGAGTGTACCACAGAGCTGGAGCTGTCGCCCTTCAGCACCATACGCAGAGAGCTCAGCAACTACACTCCCGCAGGGTCCAACTGTTAAAACCACTGTTGACTACTGTTAAAGGTCCAGTGTAGTCAAAAACATGATTTTCCTATGTTTTATATTCAGTGTATATTTCCACACTATGAGGTTGGTATAATACTGTGAAAATTATGATAATGCCCCTTTAGTATCAGAGCCTTTTGAAAAGACTGCCTGAAATTCAGCCAGTTTTGGTGGGAAGAAGTTTTTGGCCTGCCTGGTGACATCACCGAGCAATAAATGAGTTAGACCAATAAGAAAGATAGTTACAAACGTCTTTGCCAAAAACAGCTAGTTTTCCGTTTTCCCCTCCCCACTCAGACCATTCCCAGACAATTTTGGCAAAATTGTTGCTTAAGAAATTGTTTTTTGCAAAGAGGCTGTTTTTGTTTCTTTTCTGACCATTTTAATTGAAAACAATCACAGTAAGTTACTTACTTGTTACCCAGAAATGATTTGATATTTAGATAAAAACAGCTGCATTGGAACTTTAATGACGACACAGCTACACAGCTGCAGGACAATACAAACATACCAGCACACAGAACTGTGCAACTTCACACCTGCAGAGTCAAACTGCTAAGGCTGCAAACCTTTACAACTATAGTACTATACAACATTTCACAAGCAGGATCCAACTGCTTAGATTACATACCTGTACACTTAGATTACATACCTGTACAAAACTACAGTAGGCTACTACACAATTAGCTACACGACTGACAAACTGGGTGCTACACAACTATTGTACAGTATACTATTACACAACTACTGTATATAACTACACACTAGCAGGGAAAAAGTGTCAGGACTACACACTATACATACGCAGGGAGCAAGTAACATCTGAACAGCCATACTGCCGAGACAACTGCACTACAACTCCCAATACACATACTGTGCTCCAACCCAGTACACAAACCCAGTGGTCTGAGCTGGGACCAGACATGAACGGACAAAGCCAGACACTCGACACCAGACTATACTGGACTGTGGTTGAGCTGAAAGGGACTCAGTGGAGTGGACTAGGGGTTGGCTGGGCTGGAGTGGACTCTGAATAGTTGACTGGAGTGGACTGGGCTGGACCGGACATACTCACGTCACCCCTCACTCAAACTCTGCACTCGCGATTCTGTTCACACACACGCCTTACTCGCACACTGGACTGTACATACTGTATACTACATACTCTATCACTCTAGTGAAGGAAAGATATATAGAGAAGGAAAGAAGGAAGGATATGGAGGAGGAATATGAGGATATTACGAGCATATTGTGATTGTTTTTCTTTTAATGCACATTAATATTACTGTAATCGTCGTGGTTGATTTCTGCATACAACTCTGCACTGCCAAACACCTTTCCTTGCTTTCATACTCTGTCGTTCCCTCCTGTTAGTGTCAGAGTCAGGGCCCCTCCGTCTCTGTGTCTTTTCTGACAGTAACTTGTCGTAAATGGCCAAGTGTACAGTGTTGTGATTAAAACTCTTGATGAAGTCAGTGATTCTTGTAAACCGTTTTATTGAACCTTGTGAGTATCTTGTTCACTCTGTCTGTATTTGATACCAGAAGATGTAAGCGCACACGGTCTTCAGTCTAGTTTCTGGTTTCTAAAATAGCTTTTCTATAGCCAACAAAAACGGTCCCTTTGATTAAAAAAAATAACTTGCTCTTGACTGTAGAACTGCAGCTCTGTGTAGACATTTTTTTGAGTGGTGTATTACTTTCTTTGTGTTGCTGACCTGAAAATATCATTCTTGATTAGAATTCGAATTCACAATGTTTTCCCCATACACAAGGGTACAAACGCACCGTGGCTACGCGACACCACAGACGCTTCCGTATTCATCAGCTACACGCGACACCACAGACGCTTCCGTATTCATCAGCTACGCGACACCACAGACGCTTCCGTATTCATCAGCTACGCGACACCACAGACTCTTCCGTATTCATCAGCTACGCGACACCACAGACTCTTCCGTATTCATCAGCTACGCGACACCACAGACGCTTCCGTATTCATCAGCTACGCGACACCACAGACGCTTCCGTATTCATCAGCTACACGCGACACCACAGACGCTTCCGTATTCATCAGCTACGCGACACCACAGACGCTTCCGTATTCATCAGCTACACGCGACACCACAGACGCTTCCGTATTCATCAGCTACACGCGACACCACAGACGCTTCCGTATTCATCATCTATAGATGACACAGACAGAGCAGAGCGTACATCAACAGCATGTTTCACCGCATATGATTCCCTTTATAAACGTCTTTACAGTGTTATACAACGGTGACGATAGCAAAGAAGCGTCTGGCATGTGTACGCGAGTCTGTGTTAGCGGCGATAAGGGAGATGAATGTTGTGGTTATTATCCCCATAACAGAATTATCTGTCATAAGAAGACTAAGCAGAGCCAGCTCTGTTTCCGCACCTGGGTGACTCTGCTGTGTATACTGCTGCACTCCCACTGCTCTGAGGAGGTGGTATTTTCTTTCTCACACCACCGCACATCCGCTCCTCTATTTGATGTGTCGCAGTGAGAGAGAGAGAGAGAGAGAGAGAGATAGATCAGCTATTTCTGTCTATGTAAGAGAACAGCTCGGAAAGACAGGCAGGAACGGACCATACTAACATTATACTGACAAGACACACGTATTCTAATTACTACTGACAATCAATGTCTTCTGACGTTCTATCAAGACATGGTCATTAGGGGTGACATTCGACTCATTTCCAACAGACAGTCAACAGGATTGGCATTGATTCGTGCCATTTTATGCAGGACTGCGACATCTATGTCATTCACCTCTCAGATTCTGAATCAAAAAGCACAATTTACATTCTGATTAAAATTGCAGATCTGTGCACAATTTTTATTTATCCGTTATTTTACCAGGTATGTTGACTGAGAACACATTCTCATTTGCAGCAACGACCTGGGAAATAGTTACAGGGGAGAGGAGGGGGATGAATGAGCCAATTGTAAACTGGGGATTATGAGGTGACCGTGATGGTTTGATGGCCAGATTGGGAATTTAGCCAGGACACCGGGGTTAACACCCCTACAATAAGTGCCATGGGATCTTTAATGACCGCAGAGAGTCAGGACACCCGTTTAACATCCCATCCAAAAGACAGCACCCTACACAGGGCAGTGTCCCCAATCACTGGCCAGGGTCATTTTTTAGACCAGAAGAAAGAGTGCCTCCTACTGGCCCTCCAACACCACTTCCAGCAGCATCTGGTCTCCCATCCAGGGACTGACCAGGACCAACACTGCATAGCTTCAGAAGCAAGCCAGCAGTGGTATGCAGGGTGGTATCCTGCTGGCTAAATTGGGGCTATCGTCTAAATCTTTTCCTTCTCTTCCCATCTGAGATCAAACTGCATCGTGGGCTGCTGTCGCCGTCGCGTCCCAAATAGGATGACAGGCATCTGTGCCATTCATGCTGGTAATTTTCCTAAAAACAATAGGACATCACAGTGGTTCAATCACGCTCAATCAGAGCCTCAGTGGCTACAGCCTTGTGTACATCTCCATCTGCACCTCTGTCTGTCTGTCTGTCTGTCTGTCTGTCTGTCTGTCTGTCTGTCTGTCTGTCTGTCTGTCTGTCTGTCTGTCTGTCTGTCTGTCTGAGCCTTTGTCTGTCTGTCTCTGATGGAGCAGGATGAAGAATACTCCTTATTCATTTCGCTGTTGTCATTATCATTCAATCTCAGGACCAGTTTCCCACACCTAGATTAAGCCTGAAATTAAATTTAAGATTTCCATTGAGTTTCATGCTTTTCAGGCCAGGAATAGGCTTAATCGGAGTCCGGGAAACTGGTAGGCTACATCTATTGAGCTACCTGGCTGTATTAAATTATCAGCAGCCATGCTTATAAAACTCTAATAATTCTAATGAGTATATTTTGGGCTGGGTGACATCATAACAGTTACCCGTTAGCCCTGACACGATTTCACGCCACATCAGCGTTAGCCATGGCCAGTGCTATGCTAACGCTAGCCCCTCTCTCTTCAAATCTCTGCAGCCCAGTGCTTACAAGACCCTTTCTTGCGGCATCACTGCGGCAAAAAGCTAACGCTAACTAGCCCCATCACTGCAGCCCAGCGCTAATGCTAGGCTAAAGCTATTCACTAAGCCCCTTTCTCCTCATATCACTGTAGCCCAGCGCTAACGCTAGCTTGCCCTTTCTACTGACATCAGTGCAGCCCAGTACTAACGCTAGCTAGCCCTTGCTTCTTAAATTTCTTTTTGCAAACTAAAGCTAGTCACTTGTCCCTTTGTCTTCACATCACTGTCAACCCACTCTCCACTGACACACTGTGTTTCCTGCTGCTAATCTCACTTTATTCTTCCCGCTGTCAACAGTCATTACTGTCTTCCATGAGTTCTCTGGATGCAGATATATTGGACAAAATCAGAGTTGTACTTGGAGGAGCCTGATTTTCCTTTTGATGGCCGTGTTTCTCACACTTGCAAGGAAATGTATATATTCCTTGAGGCGTAGAGGAATATTCTGTATTTCTGTGTGTATTCGCTCTCCCTCTAACCTCCATCTCTCTCTCCCTCTCTAACCCCCCCTCTCTCTCTCTCTCTCTCTCTCTCTCTCTCTCTCACTCTCTCTCACTCTCTCTCTCACTCTCTCTCTCTCTCTCACTGCAGCATGCTAACCTCAGGCATTTTAATGGGTGAGTTTTGATCTGTCCAGTCAAACACATTCAAATGTGTCCAGCCAGTAGCACAGTGGGAACGGTGCCTAATTCAACCCAGGCAAATGAACCAGCAGTCAATTGTACAGAACAGCATACACATGCACTAGAGAAGAGATGAAAAAGTGGCAAACAAGTTTAGTTTTTAGACAAGAGTGCTAGGTTGATAACTGGGAACCAAGGGAGAGAGAGAGAAAGAGAGAGAGAGAGAGGGGGAGAGAGAGAGAGAGAGAGAGAGAGAGAGAGAGAGAGAGAGAGGGAGATGTTACGGCATGCTGCTCTGTGCATACTCTATTGATCCACAATTGGGGTTTTGAGGGGCTTTTCTAACCCTGTATGTATACAATCAATCTGAAATACGTATCATGGGCAATGTACACAGGAACCTGAACCGTACAGTCTTATGTGTGCATTTGGGTGGAAGAGATGAGGGTGCTGCCACACTAGAGATCAGAGATAGAGAAAAGGAGAATAAGGCCGAGATTCAATCAGATCAAGCGTTTAACGACACACACTTAGCTGATGTGTTGAAGGCGTAACTGCGTTGGAGCTGTCACATCGGTGAGCAGCTGCTCTTGGTCATTGTCATGAAGCTACATCCATCCTACTCGCCTTAGAAGTTCAAAACAAGAAATCGAGGGCTATATAGACACTCAAATTGAAAATCATTAAACTAAATCATGAGGATTTCTATCAGCCTAATCATGGTCTACATTTCATTTCACATTCCAGTGTTGGAACTTGTAAACAAGGCTGCATGGGATGTTCCCTAATGCGACTCTATGCAGCCATTGGCAATGTCTACTTCAGGTATAGCCCATTAGGCTAGTGGCCAATGCTCGAAAAGGTATTTCGTTTTTGAAACAGCCCTACCAGAGGTAGAACAAAATACAACCATGTTTTCACATCTCTTATGTCTCCCATTTATGAAATGGATGGTTGTGTAAATATTTTACTTCAAAAGTGGTTAAGTTGAAAGATATTGTGACACACCCCCTAAACTCAAAAAGTGCAGAATAATGCATGGCTGAAGGGGGGGGGGATAGGGCACATAAGCTCATGTAACCCAATATTGCAAGCTCTGATATTGCAAAAAATTGGAATACAAGTAGTCAGTTGTCTGCATCTTGGAAATATATAACCTGTAAACACAGAGATACAATAGGAGAGAATGTGAACTACGAATATTTATGATGAATGTAAGCGTTACTTTTTGGTAACTGATTTATACACAAGTCAAATTTGCTCCTATTCAGTGGTGTATCATCCTGCCTGACAGAAATTCATACAGTTATATATGTTTTTTGATGTTGTCGCTACTGTAATATAATCGGCTCTAAGTAAAACAAGTGGGCTCAGACACTGAAAATTGAAAAATAGTTTCCTTTGTGGATTTTATTTGTTCAGCCCCTACTCTTGCAATTACATAAGCCCCCCCACCTCTTCCAAATCCAAAATCAATTTGGTTGCCACAATACCATAGGTTTTCCAATGGTGATTTGAATCACCAATGGTCGTTTAATCATCTGTATGTATATATTGGATAAATTGGTCCCTTCATACAAACAGAGTGTTGAAGAAGGAGGCTGAAGAAAGACCCTCACAAACTTCTACAGATACTCCATTGAGAGGATCCTGTCAGGCTGTATCACCGCCTGGTACGGTAATTGCATCATCCACAACCGCAGGGCTCTCCAGGGGGTGGTGCGGTCAACCCAACACATCACTGGGGGCACACTGCCTGACATCTACAGCACCCGGTGTCACAGGAAGGCCAAGAAGATCATCAAGGACCTCAGCCATCCGAGCCACAGGATGTTCACCTGTCAACTGTGGGGCCTTATATAGGCAGGTGTGTGCCTTTCCAAGTCATGTCGAATTAATTGAATTTACCACAGTTGGACTCCCATCAAGTTGTAGAAACATCTCAAGGATGATCAATGGAAACAGGATGCACCTGAGCTCAATTTTGAGTCTGATAGAAAAGGGTCTGAATACTTATGTAAACTAGGTATTTCTGTTTTTTATTTTCAGTAAATGTGCAAACATTTAAAAATATATATTTTCGCTATGTCATTATGGGTTATTGTGTGTAGATTGAATAGGATTTATTTTTATTAAATACATTTTAGAAGAAGGTTCTAAAGTAACATGTGGAAAAAGTCAAGGGGTCTGAATACTTTCCGAAAGGCACTGTATACAGTATATATTGTATGTCTATATATTTATGTTCCGGTCTCTGGCATTGCTCGTTCTGATTATTTCTTCATTCATTTCTTTTCTGGATTATGTTCTTGTCTTTTCTGCCCTATTGGAGCTAGGAAACACAGGCATTTCGTTGCACCGGGCGACCAATAAAATGTGATTTTATTTTCAAATTTTATTCGATTTATATGCATGTTTTAAATGAGAGACATCTTTTAGATTTGTGTACTGTTCTTATGATCTGTACTCAAGACTATTTTTGTGCAATTGAACTATATTGGGAATACAATATGCCTGTTCGTAATTACACTCAAACACCTTTTGGTGGATATAGAAACAGCAACCAGACTGCTTGTCATGGCAACACATAGTGTTCCAAGTCACGAGCCTCTTTGAGGATCAATGAGGCAACTGGGAGGCTCCAACGAAAGGAAAGAGAATCCAACCGTGACACCCTCTCCCTAGCTCTATAACTTGCCCCCACTGTGGTATAACTTGTACCTCCAGAATTAGGCTCTTAAGTCACCTCCTTATCATTAAGAAGTGAGCTTTGAGTCATAGCTAGTCCCAATATGGCTGCCTGGATCCAACATGACCTTCCGCTGGCTCACTGCATTCGTGGTGCGGTGCACTCTTCGGCTGTTCAGGTTGAGCTGGCACATTGCTTTTTACAGAAAATCAAGTGCACCGTCATGGTTGACTGCCCTGGAGTTGCTGTATCTGTTGACTTGGTGACATTATGGTGTATGGGGAGAATGCAACCACGCATGACGACAAGAATATAAGGCTGGTGTTCACTACGATGAACTAACACAACCTGACACCCATTGACAAGAAATGCCATCAACTTAGTGGGCCTTCACATGTCAGAGGAATTGCAGCTCTCCAATATCAATGCCATCCTGAATCTCCCAGAATGGTCCATGATAGCCCCCTCCACCTTCAGTCCACCCCTCTGGCAGTAACTACAGACAGACACCAAGGAACTGGAATACAGACTGTCAGTAGGCCATTCAACAGCCAAAATACCACTGTCCTAGGTCATAGTCTATGAGATATACTTTAAGTAACCTCTTGTTGACCTGAGGTCAACCTCACCGGTTCTGTCACTCTCCTCACCACCTCATCTCCTGCTGGGCCTGCCCCAGACCGTAATCACAGCCAACCACCCACAGTTAATATCAGCTTTAAATTATCATTCTACCCAACTATCAAAAGGAATATGAAGCACTTGACCTACAGGATTTGTTCCACATTCAACATTTTAAAAATCCTCCCGCGGGTCAATTAGGCGTTGGAAAGATCTAAGGGCAGATCTGTTTGTGACAGCCCTTTCACAGACTCTCTTTCACAACCAGACAACTAACCATTCCACTACTGAAGTATGCCCAGCATCGTTCAGGCTGAGATTAGTCAATGGGTCTAGTTGGCATGCAAGCAGCATCTCCTGAGTGTCTGCACCCAACTGTTGTAGAATTGGATCCTGCTCACCACACAGCCCTAATACCCCACCAGTCACACTGGAAAGATACCGCCCTTGTCACTGTCTCTTGCCCAGAATGACCAGTTAGCTGTGCGAGCTGGTCAGTCACCAGAACTACAACCACCACTGGCTACGTTGTCTCCTCACCCTTTTAGAACACACTTATTTCCTGCCATCTCAAAAGGCACTCAATCAGCCTTGCACTTGGGGAAAAGAGGGGAAAGGTCAGAGCTGTGCATTTAGGCTACTAGAGTAGCTGACCGTTGCATACCATGTTTCTTTCCTGTAACCTGGTTACGCTACTATGTGCTTGTGTTGTGAAAGGCTTGTTATTATATTATTTCTTCGTGGAACTGAGTCACGGGGTTCTTCTGTCGAAGGAGAGGCGGACCAATACGCAGCGTGGTTGAAGTTCATGGTTTTTTAATAAGAAAAACTATACATGAACAAACTACAAAACAATAAATGTGAAAACCCCCCCCCAAACCAGTCCCGTGTGGTACAAACACTGACACAGGAGACAATCACCCACAAAACCCAACACCAAACAGGCTACCTAAATATGTTTCCCAATCAGAGACAATGACTAACACCTGCCTCTGATTGAGAACCATATCAGGCCAAACACAGAAACAGACAAACTAGACACACAACATAGAATGCCCACTCAGATCACACCCTGACCAAACAAAACATAGAAACATAGAAAGCAAACTATGGTCAGGGTGTGACAAATTGTCCATTGTTGCTATGCTGTAAGTGTGTGGACGAGATTTAAACACGAACAAACATTGAAAAGCTATTTGGATTCAGGTATTCAAACACAGCAGAGGCATGGCAGTGCCACTCATAATCCTAGATATACCAGGAGCCTTATGAAATCCTTTTAAAGACAGAATAACACATTCAATACAAAATAAACATGGGTAATTTATATGCTGGTGAAGGTGTTTGAGTGTATTGGCCATATTGGATTCCGAATCAAATTGATTTACACCAAAACAGTCTTTAAGGGCATGAGTGTTGTACACATTTCTGTACAAAATGTATATTTACAGGTGATTTAACCTCCATCAAATGGAATTACGGCAGCCATATTGGATTTGAGGCTAAATCCATGGTGGCCCCAAAGATAAAATGTGATGGTCCCTGACTTAATTACAAGAGTAGGTAGGGGCAAAATATACAACATCTTTTAAGGAACCCTGGACCCAAATACATCTAATTCCAATGTCTGTGCCGACTTGATTTCCTTAGAGCATATTCCACTAACCACAATATAAAATAACATGTGTAACTGAATGTATTTTAGTCAAGCAGGACCATACAGCACTGAGTGTGAGCAAATTTGACTTGCAAAGTTGTCTATAAATCAGCTACCAAAAAGTAAAGCTTATTGAGTCTCTGTGTTTACAGTTATATATTTAGAATATTCATTAAGATATCCTAATGCTGTTAGTTTGTGTATGTAGGGCAAACAACTGACAACTTGTATTCCAAATTCTAGCAATATCAGAGCTTGCAATATTGGGTTACATGAGCTTATGTGCCCCCCCACCCCTCCAACGAGGCATTATTCTGAACTTTGAGTTTAGAGGTTGTGTCACGATATCTATAAATTGAACAACTTTTGCGGTACAAGATTTTTACACAACCATCCATTTTATATATAGGAGACAGTAGGAATGTGAAAAAAACATGGTCGTGTTTTGTTCTACCTCGGGTAGGGGTATCTAAAAAAACATGGTCGTGTTTTGTTCTACCTCGGGTAGGGGTATCTAAAAAAACATGGTCGTGTTTTGTTCTACCTCGGGTAGGGGTATCTAAAAAAACATGGTCGTGTTTTGTTCTACCTCGGGTAGGGGTATCTAAAAAAACATGGTCGTGTTTTGTTCTACCTCGGGTAGGGGTATCTAAAAAAACATGGTCGTGTTTTGTTCTACCTCGGGTAGGGGTATCTAAAAAAACATGGTCGTGTTTTGTTCTACCTCGGGTAGGGGTATCTAAAAAAACATGGTTGTGTTTTGTTCTACCTCGGGTAGGGGTATCTAAAAAAATATGGGCCTTGTCACAAGCCTATATTGCCAGGAGCCGCTTGTGAATTGTACCGATCTAATGTAGTTCCACCGACCAAAACAAACGCTGGGCGGATGTCGGCTAAAGCAGATCTGATCGAATAGAGCCCTAAATCTGTGAGAGCTTTTCTATAAGCGTAGATATGAGCATCCCAGATATCTGATACTGCCGACTGACCAAACAATCGGCTGCCTTGGGGAAGAAATTTGGCTTGGTCCCTAAAACCGTCACAAACTTTTAAAGATACACAATTGAGAGCATCCTGTCGGGCTGTACCGCCTGGTACTGAAACAGCGCCCGCAACCACAAGCAGCGGCCGCAACCGCAAGGCTCTCCAGAGGGTGGTGCGATCTGCCCAACGCATCACCGGCGACAAACTACCTGCACTCCAGGACACCTACAGCACCTGATGTCACTTTAAGGACAAAAAGATCATCAAGGACATCAACCACCCGAGCCACGGCCTGTTCACCCCGTTATCATCCAGAAGGTGAGGTCAGTACAGGTGCATCAAAGCTGTGACCGAGAGACTGATAAACAGCTTCTATCTCAAGGCCATCAGACTGTTAAATAGCCATCACTAGCCGGCTTCCACCCGGTTTTGTAATCCTGCACCAGAGGCTGCTGCCCTATATACATATCCTTGGAATCATTGGCCACTTTAATAATGGAACACTAGTCACTTTAATAATGCTTAAATAATGTTTACATACTGTATTCTATTCTACTGTATTTTAGTCAAAGCCACTCCGACATTGCTCAATCTAATATTTATATATTTCTTAATTCCATTCTTTTACTTTTAGATTAGTGTGTATTGTTGTGAACTGCAAGACACTACTGCACTTTTGGAGCTAGGAACACAAGCATTTTGCTACACATCAATAACATCTGCTAAATATGAGTGTGTGACCAATAACGTTTGATTTGATTTGGTAAGTGTTTTTTCTTTTTTTTTGTGATTGTCTCTCCGGCTTTTGGTGGCCAGCCATTCATTTCCAGGTCAGTGCCAGTGCTGAATGGTTGGGTGCATTTAAGATGTGCTCACTGAAGAATCTCTTTCTGTGTCTCTGAGAGGTGAAGAGGCTGCAGTAGACCTTGTAAGAGCCTTCACTTCACTGTCCTGAAAGGGTGCCATGCTTCAGCTGCTATTCTCTCTCTCTCTCTCTCTCTCTCTCTCTCTCTCTCTCTCTCTCTCTCTCTCTCTCTCTCTCTCTCTCTCTCTCTCTCTCTCTCTCTCTCTCTCTCTCTCTCTCTCTCTCTCTCTCTCTCTCTCTCTCTCTCTCTCTCTCTCTCTCTCTATATATATATATATATATATATATATATATATAGAGAGAGAGAGAGAGAGAGAGAGAGAGAGAGATATATATATATAAATTTCTCTCTCTTTCTATCTCCCATGACCCTTTGCAGTTTTGTTAATGCACTGTTGATGTTGGATGAATTCTCTTCAAAGAACCGTTATATTCTTCAGGGCGGAAACTTGGGTCATGGGCATCTGCAGATCACTGTCTTATTGTTTGGCTTGGCCAGCGTTGTTAGCATCGCTCCCATTGACCTTTGCTAGCATTCTGGCTGGCATCAACACATTGTAGCGCTAGCATCGCAAACACTTTTTTCTCTCATTGCTAGGCAGATATATTAAAGACTGTTTAGAGAACAAATCCCAATAAACACTGATGGGTGAGTGTTAGGGAATGGAGACACACACACACACACACGCACACAAGCACACACGCACATACACGCACACACACACACACACACACACACAAGCACACACAAACAAACACACACCACCAGGCCTCTCTCTCTCAAGCTATTATTTCCCAAGCATAAAGTGCCTAGTAATTAGTACATTATGAATGTATGTATTCAAATGGTTTACCTCATTTGGGGGGGAAGAGAAGCTGGTTTGGGCAGGGTTGAGTCTTCAGCTAGAGCTGTAAAAGCAGTCCTGGCTTGTCGCAATGTTTCCCAACAGTTACAATTATAGTCATTTCCAAACTGTGTAGCATTACTCACGTTCTGTCTCTAACATGTTTTCCATTGCCCAACTCTCTAAGTAAGAACCAGAGACATCATGCTGCCAGAAAGTATGTCAACCCAATTTTATTAACACTTAAAGTATTTTCCTCATGATTGCATTGTGAACAGCACAATATGTATTTGTCATACGTCTTACAATAAAGCATGTGCCCTTCAAGTGATTCTCTTCTTCTACCCACAGTGTTTCTACTCATTGACTAATTGAGGCTCCCACTGATTGTCAGATGTGTTGAAGAGAGCAGCCCAGCTCTGCTCCTCCCTACGCTGCCTGGCAGTGGCAGAGGGGAATTAGGTGTGTGATGTAGTTTCGGTGGGACACATACGCACGCATGCACGCACGCACGCACACACACACACACACACACACACACACACACACACACACACACACACACACACACAGAGACACACACACACACACACACACAGACACACAGAGACACACACACACCACTGAGCTGCCCCTCCTCGTCTCTCAACTCAGAAGAGGGTTCTGAGAGCTAAGGTGACTTGTAGGGGAGGAGTGTGTGCGTGTGTGATTAAAAGGGGAAAATACACCTGCTGCTGCCTCTTTTAGGGGGGTGGAGTTGAGAGGGAGCAAGGAGAGATGATTGGTGGCTCAACTCAAGGGTTGCCAGATTGGTGGTCATTTGGACCATAACAGTTGCCAGGTTGGATTCTGTATACTCTCTCAACCCAGTGGTATTCAATCCACTGAGAATGTAATCTGTAATCTGGGCCTTTTCCTCAAATCCTATTTTTAATTACTTTAATTCAGATTTTTTATTAATTGATTAGTCTTTAAGGTTGAGACATCTGGTGACTCTAAGAGTTGAATTGAAACCAGAGTTTGTTTGTATGCAGGAGTCGTACTGCAGCAAACATGATTTCATCAAGAGGTGACAATTTCCTATTTCAAGTGATTTTTTTCTACCTCTTAATCAAAACAAAAAAAACATGCCCTCCGCCTTCTGCCCAAATGCCTATAATTTCATCAAACAATCTGCTGAAATCTTCCATGACAATTAAGCACTGGTGACTGTGGCAAAATGGAGCACTGTCACTAAAGCAACTCGACTCAACACTGTTGCCTTGGTGATTTCCATGGTGATTGCTGAAGTCACAAAGCCTGCATTTGGAGGAGGCAGTTAGGATCCCCGGTCCCCTTTCTCTGTGGGCTGAGGTGTATTATTAGCTGCCTGGCACACTGCCTGTCCTTCTTCCTCCTGTTGTGTCCAACCCAGCCACATAACACACTGTATCTACCGGGGAGGAGTTTAGCTTTACAGAGCTGTAACTGAGGATCACTGGCTGATAAGATAACATTGATTTGATTTCACACGGGCTGGATGACAGAATGCATTGTCCTGTGTGTGTGTGTGTGTGTGTGTGTGTGTGTGTGTGTGTGTGTGTGTGTGTGTGTGTGTGTGTGTGTGTGTGTGTGTGTGTGTGTGTGTGTGTGTGTGTGTGTGTGTGTGTGTGTGTGTGTGTGTGTGCGTGGGTGAGCGTGGGTGGGTGCGTGTGTGGGTGCGTGTGTGGGTGCGTGCGTGCGTGGGTGGGTGCGTGTGTAACGGATGTGAAACGGCTAGCTTAGTTAGCGGTGCACGCTAAATAGCGTTTCAATCGGTTACGTCACTTGCTCTGAGACCTTGAAGTAGTAGTTCCCCTTGCTCTGCAAGGGCCGCGGCTTTTGTGGAGCGATGGGTAACGATGCTTCGTGGGTGACTGTTGTTGATGTGTGCAGAAGGTCCCTGGTTCGCGCCCGGGTATGGGCGAGGGACGGTTTAAAATTATACTGTTACATTGATGCTGTTGACCCGGATTACTGGTTGCTGCGGAAAAAAGGAGGAAGGTCAAAAGGGGGGTGAGTGTAACGGATGTGAAACGGCTAGCTTAGTTAGCGGTGCACGCTAAATAGCGTTTCAATCGGTTACGTCACTTGCTCTGAGACCTTGAAGTAGTAGTTCCCCTTGCTCTGCAAGGGCCGCGGCTTTGTGGAGCGATGGGTAACGATGCTTCGTGGGTGACTGTTGTTGATGTGTGCAGAAGGTCCCTGGGTCGCGCCCGGGTATGGGCGAGGGGACGGTTTAAAATTATACTGTTACACGTGTGTGTGTGGGTGCGTGTGTGCGTGCGTGGGTGGGTGTGTGTGTGGGTGCGTGCGTGCGTGCGTGGGTGGGTGCGTGCGTTCGTGAGTGGGTGCGTGCGTGCGTGGGTGCGTGCGTGCGTGGGTGCGTGCGTGCGTGAGTGGGTGCGTTCGTGGGTGCGTTCGTGGGTGCGTGTCTGTGTGCGTTATATGAGACAGAGATATTCCTCTCTTCCAGTGGTTGTTTTATGATTGTTCCGCTCCACTTCGACAGGGACCTCCTCTGGAGCTGAATGCGGATGGCATGGAGCTCTGCTCTAACAGAACATAAGTGTCACGCTGCTGTAGAGATCAAGAGAGCTGGGAGCTTGGACTGTCACCTGCCAGTCATTTCCCCTGGGCGGTAAGGCTGGGTGGATGGATGACTCAGATCCAGCAGGGATGGTATCAGTAGCACTGACAGAAAAGACCCTGACACTACAGGATGGGATATTCTAGTCACTGCTGTCTGTTTGTGTAGACAGCTCTCAAATGGCACTTTTGTATTCCTTATACAGTGCATTACTTTTGATCAGACCAGTGTAATAACATAATCAAATAGAACAAAGTTAATTATAGGATCTCTGTAGGTACAACCAAGTAGTGCGCTAGTGAATAAGGTATCAGCAGCCTCTGTGTTGCACTTGCAGTGATGCAGATTGAAGAGGTTGTGGGGATGCATCAGACTAACACTAAGGAGACCTTGGCAGCACATCATTTCACTTCGTCACCAATGTGCCACTGGCTCTTGTCGGTTCAGAGCTCTCTCTCATTCCCTCCATCTCAATCCCTCTCTCCTTTCTTATTTCTCTCTCTCCCGTTATCCCCCTGCTCTTCCTCTACCCCTCTCTCTCCGTCTTTCCCAGAGTGACCTGGCACAAGACATGCATTCTGTCAGGTGTAAAGACAATTGGCTCCCAGCCCAGATGCAGTACAAACAACAAAGAAACAACAACCTCACCCAGCCACAGAAAATACATGATGTACTCTACTATATGCCAAGTCATGTGAAATATACATTGCCTTTGGAAAGTATTCAGACCCCTTGACTTTTTTACACATGTTGTTACGTTTACAGCCCTATTCTAAAATGTGTTAAATTGTTTTTCGCCATCATCAATCTACACACAATACCCCGTAATAACAAAGCAAAAACAGTTTTTTAGAAATGTTTGCTAATTTATAAGAAAAAAAAAACTGAAATATCACATTTACATAAGTATTCAGACCATTTATTCGGTACTTTGTTGAAGCACCATTGGCAGCAGTTACAGCCTTGAGTCTTCTTGGGTATGATGCTACCACCTCGGCACAACTGTATTTGGGGAGTTTCTCCCATTCTTCTCTGCAGATCCTCTCAAGCTCTATCAGGTTGGATGGGGAATGTTGCTGCACAGCTATTTTCAGGTCTCTCCAGAGATGTTCGATCGGGTTCAAGTGCGTGCTCTGGCTGGGCCACTCAAGGACATTCAGACACTTGTGCCGAAGCCACTCTTGCATTGTCTTGGCTGTGTGCTTAGGGTCGTTGTTCTGTTGGAAGGTGAACCTTCACCAAAGACTGAGGTCCTGAGCGGTCTGGAGCAGGTTTTCATCAAGGATCTCTCTGTACTTTGCTCTGTTCATCTTTGCCTCGATCCTGGCTAGTCTCCCAGTCCCTGCCGCTGAAAAACATCCCCACAGCATGATGTTGCCACCACCATGCTTCATCGTAGGGACGGTGCCAGGTTTCCTCCAAACGTGACACTTGGCATTCAGGCAAAAGAGTTTAATCTTGGATACATCATCACCAGAGAATCTTGTTTTTCATGGTCTGAGAGTCTTTTGGTGCCTTTTGGCAAACTCCAAGTGGGCTGGCATGTGCCTCTTACTGAGGAGTGGCTTCCGTCGCGCCACTCTTCCATATATGCCTGATTGATGGAGTGCTGCAGAGATGGTTGTCCTTGTGGAAGGATCTCCCATCTCCACAGAGGAACTCTAGAGCTCTGTCAGAGTGACCATCGGGTTCTGGGTCACCCCCCTGACCAAGGCCCTTCTCCTCCAGTTGCTCAGTTTGGCTTGGTGGCCAGCTCTAGGAAGAGTCTTGGTAGTTCCAAACTTCTTCCATTTAATGATGGTGACCAATGTGTTCTTGGGGACCTTCAATGCTGCAGAAATGTTTTGGTACCCTTCCCCAGATCTGTGCCTTGACACTGTCTCAGAGCTCTACGGACTATTCCTTTGGCCTCATGGCTTGGTTTTTGCTCTGACATGCACTGTCAACTGTGGGACCTTATATAGACAGGTGTGTGACTTTCCAAATCATGTCCAATTGAATTTGCCACAGGTGGACTCCAATAAAGTTGTAGAAATGTCTTGGGGATGATCAATGGAAACAGAATGCCCCTGAGCTTAATTTCGAGTCTCACAGCAAAGGATCTGAACATTTATGAAAATAAGGTATTTCTGTTTTAGTTTTTTATACACTTGCAAAAAAAAAAAAAATCTGCTTTTGCTTTGTCATTATTGGGTATTGTGTGTAGATTGGTGATGATTATTCTTTATTTAATCCAATTCAGAATAAGGCTGTAATGTAACATAATGTGGAAAAAGTCACGGGGTCTGAATACTTTCCGAAGGCACCGTACACCACAATACTGCTAATATTCCACTTTAATTTGGATGAGTGATCTTTAATCAACTAAAACCCTTTTAGTAGCCTTTTTCGGGGTCATTCCCCTGTACCTGGGCCAACCCTTTAAAGTGTCTCTTAATATCAGTAGTGCATTTTGTAAATGGGGGATGTTGACCTTGTCGCCCTGGTAAAAGTAGCTGATGAAAGCTCCATCTCCCCTCCACCTCTCCTCTGGCCTCTGTCGCATTCTGTCTATCCTCACTCGGCTCCTCCACTGACAGTGTGTGTTTCTGAGTCAGACAGCAACGACTGCAGCTCTTGGAGCTATCTCACCCAATGGAAATGTCAGCGAATATCTCAG
This sequence comes from Oncorhynchus keta, assembly GCF_023373465.1. Classification (NCBI taxonomy): domain Eukaryota; kingdom Metazoa; phylum Chordata; class Actinopteri; order Salmoniformes; family Salmonidae; genus Oncorhynchus; species Oncorhynchus keta. Next base: position 41,206,177 of record NC_068433.1, read on the forward strand.
ATTCTCATCCCAAAATGGCAGCACCTTGGACCAAGCAGACGGCCTGCAGAGCTGAGAAGCTGTAGCTGTCTGACATTTCACAGGCCAGGGTCAGAGAGAGAGAGAGAGAGAGAGAGAGAGAGAGAGAGAGAGAGAGAGAGAGAGAGAGAGAGAGAGAGAGAGAGAGAGAGAGAGAGAGAGAGAGAGAGAGAGAGAGCAAGAAGAGCAGGGAGAGTTTCATTACATCTGTGAATATGCAACAGTGGGGCTGATAGCCCTGTGGTGCTCCTTCACGTGTTCCCCGGTCAGGTGGAAGAGATGATACAGTAACCGGGGTTGTATTCATTAGGCGTCAAACAGACTGAAACTGTGAGGCACTACCAGAAATGGTCCAATAAGAAATGCTTGTATTTGATATGTTTGCTATGTGTGCCTTAATGAATACAGCAGGCGATAATAACACATTAACAACACAAGTAATAGAGTAGCCCGCCATTAGAGGCTGAGGTTTTCCTCATCTGATATTGAAGGTCATAGTGTGCCAGCCTGCTACTGGGCGAAGTAGGTAGAGCTGCAGAGAGTTGCAGCCTCTGTGTGTAACCATCTATTCTATAAACCCCCACTTGTCTGTTTATGAAAACTGAACTCTCGCTTCTGAAAGCATTCTCCTTGAGACCCCGCATCACACACACAAACTCATGGACGCAGAGAGAGAGAGAGAGAGAGAGAGAGAGAGAGAGAGAGAGAGAGAGAGAGAGAGAGAGAGAGAGAGAGAGAGAGAGAGAGAGAGAGAGAGAGAGAGAGAGAGAATGCATGAAGCTGGATCTTCAAAAGGTGTCTGAGGATGTGTCCAAATGACACCATATTCTTTTTATAGTGCACTACTTTTTGACCAGGGTTCATAGGGCTCTGGTCAAATGTTGTGCACTATATAGGGAATGTGGTGCCATTTGGGTTGGTTTTATTTTTAGCAATACTGCAGACTAAGGTAACCAGGGCTGAAAGGGGAGCTAGCCTTTCGTCCGTTCTATCACCTGTGTAAATCTCATGCTCCATGAACTAATGTCTGTCTCTGTTCACTGCTTAGGTGAAAGCTCATCTGGGTGTCTCGGGTGGATTCTGCTGTAGCACTAAAGAAGACCAACTTCTCTCTCCCTCCACTTTTAATTATCTGCCTCCCTAAGCTCTCTCTCACACAGAGAAACACACACACAGGTACACACACACACACACACACACACACACTCTCTCTCTCTCTTTGTAGGGATTATTCTAATATTTCACTGGCTATGTGTTGCATCAGCAGGAATTACATTTTGGGGCTGTGTGACATGTTTCCTCCTTGACAAGCTGTTAGGCGGAAAGCCTCCCTCTGAGTCTAGCTGCTAGTAGAACAGACACACAGACACACACCAGCTAATGAAATGCTGCTTATCCATATTTAATGAGGATTTATCACAGACTGTTTGACCTAGTATTGCTGTAGAGGAGTTGTGAGGAACAAGGCTATTCAGAATGGATCATGGTCTCAAAACACCCATTAAGTTGAGTCCTTCATGGATCATTCATGCACGGGAGCGTGCACGTACGCACTAACGCAAGCAGACACAAACTCCCACACCCTCACACACCTGCTTTCCTACAAACCTGCACACTCAAATACTGTCTCTCCCACACTCTTTGTTGCTTCCCCCTCTCTCTCTCTCTCTCTCTCTCTCTCTCTCTCTCTCTTTCTCTCTTTCTCTCTCTCTCTCTCTCTGTGTCACACACCCCTACACACAATGTCTCGATCTACCCTTTCTATTACCCTTTCCATGAGGCATCATCATCACCATAGCAACTCCTCTGTGGCGTTACTGGCGAGCCTCTATCTCTCAGGTGTAGGACAGATACCCATGGCAGATACCCATGGGGCTGGAGTTCTGTATCCCATTTTCGCTTCTGAATTATCATCTCACACAGACAGACACACAGACAGTCAGGCAGGCACACAGACAGGCATACACACTCACGACTCCCCCTACCCCGCCCTGATACACACACACACACATAAATCCCCCAGGATATTCTGTAGATGGTCAGTAGATTAGAACTACCTGCGTGCAGAGTGCAAGGTCAGCTGTGTTAATTCTGCCTCATGAGCAAAAAACAACATGTTTATTTGCCCAGCCTTCTGGGCTAGCGAGCCTGACTGGGCTCAGTCCTACCCTATAGGCAGTAGGGAGATGTGAGTCACTGTTGTCAGGTAAGAAATGGAGGGATGGGATATGAAGAGGAAGGAAAGGGGAAAGAGAAAGTGTAGTGAACCACGAGATGAGTTCATGAGAACAGCTAATATGGCATATAGTCTAATACTAATACTAGCCTACTATATTTAGAGCATCAGAGCAGACAGTGCCATAGACACTAAATGGTTCCCAATGACATGATGTGGGGATGAGAAACAGACCATACAGTATGTGACACTGGGATCAGCTGTACTCCTTAGTACATTGGCACAACCCCCCCTTGGGTTGTGACGTGGCGGAGATCTTTGTGGGCTATACTCGGCCTTGTCACAGGATGGTAAGTTGGTGGTTGAAGATATCCCTCTAGTGGTGTGGGGGCTGTGCTTTGGCAAAGTGGATGGGGTTATATCCTGCTTTTTCGGCCATGTCTGGGGGATATCGTTGTACGGGGCCACAGTGTCTCCTGACCCCTCCTGTCTCAGCCTCCAGTATTTATGCTGCAGTAGTTTATGTGTCGGGGGGCTGGAGTCAGTCTGTTATATCTGGAGTATTTATCCTGTCTTATCCGGTGTCCTGTCTGAATTTAAGTATCCTCTTTCTAATTATTTCTCTCTTTTTGTCTCTTTCTTTCTTTCTCTCTTTCTTTCTTTGTCTCTCTCGGAGGACCTGAGCCCTAGGATCATGCCTCAGAACTACCTGGCCTGACGACTCCTTGCTGTCCCCAGTCCACCTGGCCGTGCTGCTGCTCCAGTTTCAATTGTTCTGCCTGCGGCTATGGAACCCTGACCTGTTCACCAGACGTGCTACCTGTCCCAGAACTGCTGTTTTCAACTTTCTAGAGACAGCAGGAGCGGTAGAGATATTCTTGCAGCCTCAACAACCACTGTGATTATTATTATTTGACCCTGCTGGTCATCTATGAACATTTGAACATCTTGGCCATGTTCTGTTATAATCTCCACCCGGCACAGCCAGAAGAGGACTGGTCACAGCTCATAGCCTGGTTCCTCTCTATGTTTCTTCATAGGTTCTGGCCTTTCTAGGGAGTTTTTCCTAGCCGCCGTGCTTCTACACCTACATTGCTTGCTGTTTAGGGTTTTAGGCTGGGTTTCTGTACAGCACTTTGTGACATTAGCTGCTGTAAGAAGGGCTTTATAAATAAATACATTTGATTGATTGTCCCTCCATGTCTAAGAACCACAGATGTATGAATAAATTTAAAAAAATGTAGTGGCCCTTGACGTACGTGGTTCTTATGAGAGGAGTGCACTGTATCAGAATCACATGATGTGTTGTTGGACAGGCGATTGATGTGGCCATAGATAACAGCTGAGAGCAGAGCAGACAAACCCACTCCAACCCAGTGAATAGCAGGGGAAATAGTTCCCTATGGATGACGGAGACAGCACTGGAGCACAATGCGAACCGTATAGGACCTCACACAGACTGCATTGTGCATGTGGAAGAATTTGTACTGAAGGAACAAACTTAAGAACTGGGGGAGTGCTTACAGTGACTTGCGAAAGTATCCACCCCCCTTGCCATTTTTTCTATTTTGCTGTCTTACAACCTGGAATTAAAATGTTGAAGATTCAAAATATTTTTTATTGTGAAACAGACATGAAATAAGACATAACAACTGAAAACTTGAGAGTGCATAACTATTCACCCCCCAAAATCAATACTTTGCAGAGGCACCTTTTGCAGCAATTACAACTGCAAGACTCATGGGGTATGTCTCTATAAGCTTGGCACGTCTGGGATTTTTGCCCGTTCTTTAAAGCAAACCTGCTCCAGCTAATTCAAGTTGGATAGGTTCCGCTGGTGTACAGCCATTTTTAAGTCATACCACAGATTCTCAATTGGATTGAGGTCTGGGCTTGGACTAGGCCATTCCAATAAATTGAAGTGTTTCCCCTTAAACAACTCAAGTGTTGCTTTAGCAGTCTGCTTAGGGTCATTGTCCCGCTGGAAGGTGAACCTCTCAAATCTCTGGAAGACTGAAACAGGTTTCCCTCAATAATTTCCCTGTATTTAGTGCCATCCTTCAACTCTGACCAGTTTCCCAGTCCCTGCCGATGAAAAACACCCCCACAGCATGATGCTGCCACCACCATGCTTCACTGTGGGGATACTGTTCTCGGAGTGATGAGAGGTGTTGGGTTTGCGCCAGACATAGCATTTTCCTTGATGGCCAAAAAGCTCAATTTTAGTGTTATCTGACCTTCTTCCATATGTTTGGGGAGTCTCCCACAGGCCTTTTGGCGAATACCAAACGTGTTTGCTTATTTTATTCTTAAAGCAATGGCTTTTTTTCTGGCCACTCTTCCGTAAAGCCCCGCTCTGTGGAGTGTACGGCTTAAAGTGGTCCTATGGACAGATACTCCAATCTCCGCTGTGGAGCTTTGCAGCTACTTCAGGGTTATCTTTGGTCTCTTCGTTGCCTCTCTGATTAATGCCCTCCTTGTCTGGTCTGTGAGTTTTGGTGGACGGCCCTCTCTTGGCAGGTTTGTTGTGGTGCCATATTCTTTCCATTTTTTCAATAATGGATTTAATGGTGCTCCGTGGGATGTTCAAAGATTCAGATATTTACTTAAAAGCCAACCCTGATCTGTACTTCTCCACAACTTTGTCACTGACCTGTTTGGAGAGCTCCTTGGTCTTCATGGTGCCGCTTGCTTGGTGGTGCCCCTTGCTTAGTTGTGTTGCAGACTCTGGAGCCTTTCAGAACAGGTGTATACAGTGGGGAGAACAAGTATTTGAGTAATCTAAAACAAAAATCCAGAAAATCACATTGTATGATTTTTAAGTAATGAATATGCATTTTATTGCATGACGTAAGTATTTGATCACCTCCAACCAGTAAGAATTCCGGCTCTCACATACCTGTTAGTTTTTCTTTAAGAAGCCCTCCTGATCTCCACTCATTACCTGTATTAACTGCACCTGTTTGAACTTGTTACCTGTATAAAAGACACCTTTCCACACACTCAATCAAACAGACTCCAACCTCTCCACAATGGCCAAGACCAGAGAGCTGTGTAAGGACATCAGGAATAAAAATGTAGACCTGCACAAGGCTGGGATGGGCTACAGGACAATAGGCAAGCAGCTTGGTGAGAAGGCAAAACTGTTGGCGCAATTATTAGAAAATGGAAGAAGTTCAAGATGACTGTCAATCACCCTCGGTCTGGGGCTCCATGCAAGATCTCACCTCGTGGGGCGTCAATGATCATGAGGACGGTGAGGGATCAGCCCAGAACTACACGGCAGGACCTGGTCAATGACCTGAAGAGAGCTGGGTCCACAGACTCAAAGAAAACCATCAGTAACACACTACGCCATCATGGATTAAAATTCTGCAGCGCATGCAAGGTCCCCCTGCTCAAGCCAGCGCATGTCCAGGCCCGTCTGAATTTTGCCAATGACCATCTGGATGATCCAGAGGAGGAATGGGAGAAGGTCATGTGGTCGGATGAGACAAAAATAGAGCTTTTTGGTCTAAACTCCACTCGCCGTGTTTGGAGGAAGAAGAAGGATGAGTACAACCCCAAGAACACCATCCCAACCGTGAAGCATGGAGGTGGAAACATCATTCTTTGGGGATGCTTTTCTGCAAAGGGGACATGACGACTGGATGGGGCCATGTATCGCGAGAACTTGACCAACAACCTCCTTGCCTAAGTAAGAGCATTGAAGATGGGTCGTGGTTGGGTCTTCCAGCGTGACAATGACCTGAAACACACAGCCAGGGCAACTAAGGAGTGGCTCCGTAAGAAGCATCTCAAGGTCCTGGAGTGGCCTAGCCAGTCTCCAGACCTGAACCCAATAGAAAATCTTTGGAGGGAGCTGAAAGTCCGTATTGCCCAGCGACAGCCCCGAAACCTGAAGGATTTGGAGAAGGTCTGTATGGAGGAGTGGGCCCGAAATACCTGCTGCAGTGTGTGCAAACCTGGTCAAGAACTACAGGAAACACATGATCTCTGTAATTGAAAACAACGTTTTTTTTACCAAATATTAAGTTCTTCTTTTCTGATGTATCAAATACTTATGTCATGCAATAAAATGCAAATTAATGACTTAAAAATCATACAATGTGATTTTCTGGATTTTTAGATTCTGTCTCTCACAGTTGAAGTGTACCTATGATATAACTTACAGAACTCTACATGCTTTGTAAGTAGGAAAACCTGCAAAATCGGCAGTGTATCAAATACTTGTTCTCCACACTGTATATACTGAGCTCATGTGACAGATCATGTGACACTTAGATTGCACACAGTTGGACTTTATTTAACTAATTATGTGACTTCTGAAGGTAATTGGTTGCACCAGATTTTATTTAGGGGCTTCATAGCAAAGGGGGTGAATACATATCCATGCACCACTTTTCCATTTTTAATTTTTTAGAATTTTTTGAAACACTTCAAAATTCACTTCAGCAATTTGGACTATTTTGTGTATGTCCATTATATGAAATCCAAATAAAAATGAATTTAAATTACAGGTTTTAATGCAACAAAATAGGAAAAACGCCAAGTGGGGTGAATACGTTTGCAAGGCGCTGTATGTCACAGACAGAGCCCCGAGTGGCAAGAGAGAAAGCTGAAAGGACAGCTTTAGATCGTACTCTCAGACATCTCAGACCATAATACGATAATATCTGATTCACATGTGGATTATGGGCACAACTGAACCGCTTCGTATGATTCTGATACTGTCATAACCATCCAATTTAGTGACAGGTCAAGCATTTTCAAGTCGTACATACTGTATGCTTTTAGTAGCAAATTAGCAGCGTTTTCAAGCAGTGTTTAAAAGACAACAGAGTGCTGTCTGCAGTAGTCACAGTTTGTCCCCTTACACTACAATACAGTATCTAACCTTGGATGATCTGAAAGACAAGGGCGGTGACATACGTCATTCTGAGTCACATGCCCTGAAGGAACAATGGCTTCTGTGTGACAGTGTGGCTGCAGTGTGTTTCCTGAGTGGGGCGACAAGAGTGGGAGACAGAGGTCCAAATGAACCAGCCGGCCGGACCTGTATCCTAGCAAGCAAATACACAGAGGCGGGCATAGTGACACGCACACATACAGTGACGGGCACACACACACGTTGAAATACACACACATACACAAATACACACACATACACACAAAAAGGAAGGAAGTTGGTACTACTGGCACAAGCTTTCTCAGTCACTGCAGACCCGACGTTCTCTTAAAACCCTTTCAGCTCTCTCTCTCTATTCAACCCACACCCCCTGACAGGCATTGTCTACTTGACATGGTAATGAATGAAGGGTCGACCAGGGGTTAAATCAGGAAGGAACGGAGAGGGTAGCTGGGAAGGGAAACTGATTTCACCCACCTGAAGACGGGAGGCAGCACACTCTAGTCTACAGTAGGAATTTGTGATCTTTTAAAGACACAACTTAATTGAGATGACTCATTAGGTCATTAAAACAATTCCAATTGAACCCCTGGAAAACAGAAATGACTACTACATATTCTCATTTACAGTACATAATAATGAGAGTACTGTGGGGAGCTCGAGAGGCCAGAGCTATGTTCAGTTGATCTGACATGAGCAAGGCTATATATTTTCTAATAGACCACAGAAGTGCCTCCCTCCTTTCTCCATCCTTTAACAATGATTACCGCTAGCTCACTGATGATGCTCATTTAGCTGCATTATGCTCAATGGAATCATGCAACTCTGCTGACATACAGTGTGTTCCCCAATATGTTCCCTCTCACTGCTGAAGGTTATAGATGTGATGCAGCATTGTACAGTAGTTACAGATGTTGGCTCTTAATTTGACCAGTATTGTCCCAGAAAAAATATTCCTACAGGATTGTAATGTTTATGTTGTTTGATTGGGGCTTAGGCTGGTATCTGGCAAAAAGTAGGCTACATGAAAAGTACAATACTGTTAATATAACCGTGTGTTGGCTTGGGTTTTCAGTGTTATGTAAATGTATGTAAATCCTCACCAACAAAAGAGTGATCAAATTACGATCCTGTATCTGTATCAGGACAGATTCTACATAGTCATTATGAACCTCATAACTCAGTGGTTTTTGACCTGAGGACTATCAACAAGGGCACTTGGAGGGATTCATAAGAACATATAGGCCTAATGATCAGTTACACATGTTTTGAGATTGGTTTGGCTAAAGATAATGAATGGATATTTGGTGGCATTTACTATCCATTGGTTTATTCTGTTTGGAATATTTTAAATATGCACATCTGCTACAGTCAGTGACGGTAGTTATCCATGTTGATGTGTAAATGTTTGTAGACAGTATTAAGGTTATGGGTAGGTTAAGACATTAACTCCTAAATCTTACGGTTAGGCATAAACTCCGAATGGTTAAGGTTTGGGATAAGCTGGGGTAGGCTTAAAACGATGGATATCGAACATGCAACCAGAGGCAGATGCTTACGCCCATCCACCATCCCCGTCCACAACGCTTAGCAAAACCTATTTGAAGGAAACAGCGCTCACTGGCCAGTTTCTACTTCATCTCCCGAACTTCTCAGATATGGATGGATGTTGAATACTGACTTGTATTAAGGGACAGTTTATTAGGTGTTAATGATTCTGGGAGTGTCAGGTTTAAGTATGTATGTCTCCTAATCATTGTTCAGGCAAGATACTTGTGAAACAGCATGTGTCGGAGACTATAGCTATGCTCAGCTGAGTGAGTGCCAGGCCTGTTTTAGGCTATCCTAGGTGAAAGAGGGAATGACGGCCATTAGCTCTTCTATTTACCTTTATTTATTTAACTAGGCAAGTCAGTTAAGAACAAATTCTTATTTTCAATGACGGCCTAGGAACAGTGGGTTAACTGCCTGTTCAGGGGCAGAATGACAGATTTGTACCTTGTCAGCTCAGGGATTTGAACTTGCAACCTTTCGGTTACTAGTCCAACACTAGGCTACCCTGCCGCCCCAAAGGCTATTTATTACAGATGACTATCTGATTATTATACCTTAGTTTAGAGGATGATTCATCTGATTGTTCCAGTGAAGTTCGAGTTGGAATATTCTGGCATGGCATTTTACAGCTGAGTGATCAGGGATGTTCGAAAAAGGTCAGATCCCTGTGGGGCAGTCCTGTGTGTCTGTCTCCCTAGGACTGAGTGGGATGAAGCTGCTCCTAGATGTAGAGCTCAGGTCAGTTCTGTCTTTTATTTATTTTGGTTGATGTTGGTGGTGAGGAAGTCTATGCTGATCCTAGATCTGTGTTTACAGGGATGCTCGGAGAGAGGAGGAGCTTGCAGACCAAGAACATTGACCTCAAAAGCAAGAACACTGCAAAATCATGTAATTACTTTCATGGAGTAACACATCCTTCATTGTGTTGTTGTTTCTATGAAATGAGTTGTTGCTAAAAATACATGTCGCTGATAACATGCACGTCTACATTGATGGTTTGCTGCTTCCTTGAAATCTGTTGAGGTTAGGGATGTTAACCTTGTGCAACGGGTGCAACGGGTGGTCGTTTCGGAATGATCTCCACCTCGGTAATTACATGGTAATGTCTTCAATCTCGCTGCACTTATGGAGAGCTGCTACATTCATTTCTGTCATCACCATAGTAACCGAAAAGGTCTTTGCTGAGTATCTTTCGGAACAAAATGGGAAAAGTCTTATCTTCCGTCATCAGATATGCTTAAAGAGCACTAACTGAGGGATGGTGTGTGTGTGTGTGTGTGTGTGTGTGTGTGTGTGTGTGTGTGTGTGTGTGTGTGTGTGTGTGTGTGTGTGTGTGTGTGTGTGTGTGTGTGTGTGTGTGTGTGTGTGTGTGTGTGTGTGTGTGTGGGTGCGTGCGTGCGTGCGTGCGTGCGTGCGTGCGTGTGTGTGTGTGTGTGTGTGTGTGTGTGTGTGTGTGTGTGTGTGTGGCTGATGTGCTGGTAGGTAGGAGAGAAAGAATTCTCGCCTGGGGAGTTGGCTGTTGCTAGGTGGAGGCTGAAGCAGTACAGAGAGATACGGTGTCTCTTATAACATTGTATAACACTGTAGCTTGCCAACGCCCACTCAGACACCCCCAGTCAGTCTGGAGAAGTAAACCAACCCACACAGACTGGAGAAACCCACATAGACTGGAGAGATAATGATGAGAAATAAAGAGCATCTGGACAACAAAGGGCCAGCTAAAGGAGGCCAATGCCCTGAGCCTCCTACTGTGTGAGTCATCAGAGCCCTGCTCTCTCTGTTCCTGGGGGGGCTACACACTCACTCACACACACACACACACACACAGAGGGAGTTCACCATGGCAACAGGGCGATCAGGGCAGCGGGAAGTCGTCTCAGTCTGACACAGGTGTGAGAACAGATAACGTACACTTGACCAGATATTTAGAAGAGATGGTTACTGGGGCGTTTTCCTCTCCGACTCCTGTACTGTAAACTGCATCCACCTAAAGATGTAATGATAGCATAAAAACCCCTGAATAAGTGTGTGCACAGTACGTGTTAGTTTGAATACATACACAAACGAAGTACACACACACACTGTCACGTTCTGACCTTAGTTCCTTTTTTATGTCTTTGTGTTAGGTTGGTCAGGGCGTGAGTTGGGGTGGGTAGTCTATGTCCTTTTTTCTATGTTATATTTCTGTGTTTGGCCTAGTATGGTTCTCAATCAGAGGCAGGTGTCGTTCGTTGTCTCTGATTGAGAATCATACTTAGGTAGCCTGTTTTCCCCATTTTTGGTTGTGGGTGTTTAATTTCTGTTTAGTGTCTGTTCACCAGGCAGAACTGTTTCGTTTTCTCTTCGTTATTATTTTGTGTAGTGTTTAGTTTGTTCAATTAAAACATGACGAACGCTTACCACGCTGCATCTTGGTCCTCACCTTCTTCCGCCATCAGCCGTTACACACACACAGTACAAGACCGTCAACATATTTGCATTTCTCGTTCCAAAAACGACTCAATGTCCTGATTGCACAGCCTCAGTCACCCCAGCCGAGGCAGACTAGCTTGTTTCCTGACAGAGAAATAATGATAGAATGCAGCTATTACTATAACAGAATGAGTCTGAGAGAGAGGGAGGGAGAGAGAGAGATGGATATGTACAGTTGAAGTCAGAAGTTCACATACAATTAGGTTAGGGTCATTAAAACTTGTTTTTCAACTTCTCCACAACTTTCTGCAAAAAGTATGATCTTTGTCCCCATGTGCAGTTGCAAACCGCAGTCTGGATTTTTTATTGCGGTTTTATGAGCAGTGGCTTCTTATTGCTGAGCTTCCTTTCAGGTTATGTCGATATAGGACTCGTTTTACTGTGGATATAGATACTTTTGTACCGGTTTCCTCCAGCATCTTCACAGGGTCCTCTGCTGTTTTTCTGGGATTGATTTGCAAGTACGTTCATCTCTAGGAGACAGAACGCGTCTCCTTCCTGAGAAATACGACGGCTGCGTGGTCCCATGGTGTTTATACTTACGTACTATTTTGTGTACAGATGAACGTGGTACCTTCAGGCATTTGGAAATTGCTCCCAATGATGAACCAGACCTGTGGAGGTCTACAATTTGTTTTCTGAGGTCTTGGCTGATTTATTTTGATTTTCCCATGATGTCAAGCAAAGAGGCACTGAGTATGAACGTAGGCCTTGAACAAATCCACAGGTACACCCCCAATTGACTCAAATGATGTCAATTAGCCTATCAGAAGCTTCTAAAGCCATGACATCATTTTCTGGAATTCTGGAAAGGCACAGTCAACTTAGTGTGTGTAAACTTCTGACCCACTGGAATTGTGATACAGTGAAGTATAAGTGAAATCTGTCTGGAAACAATTGTTGGAAAAATTACAAAGTAGATGTCCGAACCGAATTGCCAAAACTATAGTTTGTTAACAAGAAATGTGTGGAGTGGTTGTAAAACGAGTTTTAATGACTCCAACCTAAGTGTATGTAAACTTCCGATTTCAACTGTATATATATATAGAGAGAGAGAGAGATATTATATTATATTATTTAGTATATTATCTACTTCACTTGCTGTGGCAATGTTAACATAGGTTTCCCATGAAAATAAAGCCCCTTGAATTTAATTTGAATTGAGAGACAGACAGACAGACAGACAGACAGACAGACAGACAGACAGACAGACAGACAGACAGACAGACAGACAGACAGACAGAGGAAGAGATGTGGGTCAGTGTCTAATAGGCCAGAAACACATTAAGTCCAGGCCAGTCAATAACTACATTCCTCTGGCCAAAGCCCACTGAACGTCATCGCGTTGCACCTGATCTGTCACGACTTCTTGCCGAAGTCGATGCCTCTCCTTGTTCGGCTGGTGCTCGGCGGTCGACGTCACCGGTCTTCTAGCCATCATTGATCCATTTCTCATTTTCCATTGGTTTTGTCTTGTCTCCCTACACACCTGGCTCCAATCCCATTCATTACCTGTTGTGTATTTAACCCTCTGTTTCCCCTCATGTCCTTGTCAGAGATTGTTTGTTTTTCATGTTCGTGAAGGTTGTATTGGTGCGCGACTGGTCCTCGTACCCACTTCACTTTTATTATGTACTATGGTTTTGGAGCTGTGTTTTTGTTAAGTTATTAAACTACTCCATTGATACCAAGTATCGTATTCTCCTGCACCCGACTTCCCTGCCACCTATACACATGACGTGACATGATCTGCATAGCTGATGAATCAATTACTATTACAGTCCATTGCGGTACTGTGCGTCTTTGTGATATGCCAGGGGATTACATGTTTGTTTCCATTCATCCTGTTGTGTGTAATGTGTTGATGCTGTTGTTTTGCTTCACGTTGTTTTGAATTGTGTGTTCACGTTCACAGGGCTCCCTTGAGAATGAGACCCTGGTCTCAATGGTGACCCCCTGTCTAAATAAAAGTGTTTAACTATATTATACACATGAGTAAATCTGGATTCAGGTTGCAGTATCAGGACAAACGTGGATAAGAATAAGGCAGTGACAACGCTGAAGTGGAGAAATTGTGTTCTGTCGGAAGGCAGGAGAGGAGATGTGGGAGGGAAGAGTATAGTGTTGAACTATAACAACCAATGTGACACTGTGCCCTATGGATATTGGATGATAGGAGGATTTGATGACATGGTATAGTAGAGGTTAGAGATACTGTAGTGTGATGGGGGGGGTGACTGTCACTAAGCTCTGACAGAATAAATGTCCCCTGGCGGCTGCTCCTCAAGGTCACCGCACATCAGTGTCCTTCCATCCTTCCATCCTTTCTTCCCTGCTTCCTTGCTTCCTTCCTTCCCTCCTTCATCCTTCCCTTCCCAGTACTGAACTCTACAATGTGCAGTAGGCTCCAATTGACCTGCCTCTAGCAGGCATCCTGTTCCAAAATACTTGCGAGCGTTGGTACTGTAGATTCAACTTTAGAATTTAATTTCTCACTTCTGGGGCTGCTCAATAATGTATCGTTATTGCAGTGGCAGAACACGAGGTCTGGTGAGATGATTTCTACCTTCTTATTTACTAATACATGAGAGAGAGGGAGAGAGAAAGGAGAGGATGTTATCATGGTTAAAGATGGATGGAGACGAAGGTGGGTACACTTGCCTACTCCAGTCCCTACGGAGGAGGAAGCTGCCAACAGCTCTGTTGAGGTCAGGCTCATAGCAAATTAGGATGTTGAGGAAGAGGACCATGAAGGCATTGGCTGACTTGCCAATGGTTTTTATTATTATGTACTATTATGCCTATATATATATATATATATATATATATATATATATATATTTGGTTTATGTTTTTTAAATACTATCGCTCTCCCTCTTTCTCTCTTAATGTAGGACAGTGTGGTGGACTGTCGGCTCTCAGACCTTCGCGAGGACGACACTGTAAAAGGACAAGCAGGGACAGGAGAGACTGAAGAAAGGGCCAATCACACCGCCAGAGGACACAACTTCACATCCCAGGTGAGCAGAATACGATACACCCGGGTTACAGGACACACACTAACACACACACACAAGACATTGACTGGGAGAGAATCAACATTTGGCTAGCCTGGTACCAGATCTGTTCATCCTATTGTATGATTGAAGTGCTTTGAGAGACTAGTCAAGGACCATGTCATCTCCAGCCTACCTGACACCCTAGACCCACTCCAATTTGGTCATTTGCTATACTCCATATGGATGTTGAATAGAATACCCTTATGAAACCAGATTGACCACTGTGCTAACACTGGTTCCACTTTACTTCACCGTAAACGGGTCAGAGTCAGGCAGGTACAGAACGACATGCAGGCTCAGGTTCAGGGCAGGCAAAATGGTCCGAATCGGGGAAACTAGGAAACAATACTTGAGCAAGCAGGGAGATGGTAAGACCTGACAAGACAAGAACAGGCAACAGACAAACAGAGAACACAGGTATAAATACACTGGGGATAATGAGTAAAATCAGCGACACCTGGAGGGGGGTTGAGACAAGCACAAAGGGTGTGACTCAGCCTACCAACACCTGACCCAAACCGCCTCCACACTCACCTTCTTTCTCCCATCTTCACCTCCTTCTGGTCCCCCAGCTTACTCCCCCACCACTGGCCCTGCCTCCTACTCCTGTCGGCCAACCAGCCACCGGCTGCACACCCACATCCAGGTCCACCGCAGCTACTCCGAGTTAGCCGACTCTGCCCACCAGAGGCTCCCACCTCAGGTCCTCCAGGACCCTATCCTGCATGTTCCTCACCCTTGAATGTTTTCATTTCCTTATACCATACATTCAGCATGCCAGCCTGCCTGCATTTTTTATTGACTCCAATGTCCTTGGAGATGTAACGAACTTGTAAAGACTGTAAAATAATGATGGGCTTTGAAAATTGTTCCTGTTATGACTCTGCAGATACAATTTGAGTTATAAAAGCCAATTATTGTTATTATATGCCTTATTCTTATCATGTTATGTAATTCCGGATACATTTTAATGACATTATCCCTCAGATTAATATTGTATATAATGTTATGGCTATATGATGGTGATAACTTGCACTTTTTTTTTACAGGTTTGAATGACACAATGTATTCCACTAACCTCATTCTTTCAATAAAGTTATTGTTTTATTAATATTATATTATTTGTTTTTCACAAAAATGCTGGTTTAAAACCATCCTAATTTGGGCAAATATTGGATAGAACACACTTTGGGTTATTTTTACTCAGCCAGTTGGGTCCCAAACAACCCATTGTTTCCTTTAAGGTGGGTTGTTGATGCTGGATTTTACACCCGTTTCAAATAGCTGAAAATACAATATTTTTGGTTATGGAAAACATATTCCACATTGGTTTAGATGCTACAATGATTCTCTGCACTATACATTGCTTTTTTTTGTCACATAAAGTGAAATAATGTGAACTATTACAATTTTAGCAACCAGGAAATGGTGGAGCTATTTCTGTAAATTGTATATTGCACCGTAGTGGACAGAACACGTTTGTTTATTTTCACCCAGCCAGTTGGGTTGCGTGATTACCCAAGTATGGGTTAATTTAACCATCAGTTTGGATATTTCTTACTCTGATGCTGGGTTGAGCTAGCATCTGGGTCTTTTTTAAAGTAATTCTTAGGTTACACTCAGGAGGCGTGGCTTATTACAGGCGTGGCTTTTCGCTAAATGTTATTGGCCATCCGTAAGAGTAAATGTCATTCCTGTTCATCATTTTAAGTTTACATACTGATCATTCAAATTTCAATAATAATTGCTTTACCACATTCTTTGATAGTAAGATGATTTATGACTTAATATACCACCTTACTGTATCCCAACAATGGGATTTATGTAACGGTTTTCTTGAGGTGAAGGAGAGGCGGACCAAAGCGCAGCGTGGTTATTTTGATTCATGTTTAATAAAGCACTTCACATGAACAAACTAACAAGAAACGTGAAAACCCAAAACAGCCCTATCTGGTGCAAACACAGAGACAGGAACAATCACCCACAAAACCCAACACCAAACAGGCTACCTAAATATGGTTCCCAATCAGAGACAATGACTAACACCTGCCTCTGATTGAGAACCATATCAGGCCAAACATAGAAATAGACAAACTAGACATGTAACATAGAATGCCCACTCAGATCACACCCTGACCAAACAAAACATAGAAACATACAAAGCACACTATGGTCAGGGTGTGACAAATGACATAGGCATTTAGGAAACTCAAGACACTTCTGTAAGCGTCATTGAAGCTAAACATTTTGTTCATGTTCCAGCTTAATTTGCAATAACTATGCAAAAGAACAGATGACCAAGAATGACATTTACTCTCATGGGTGGCTAAAAATAATTATCTCAAAGCCACGCCCCTACTAAACTACGCCTCCAGTCTTCTGATCTGATCCATTGTGTCATAGCCCAATAACAAAGCATCAATAACCCAGCACCCAGCATCAATAACCCAGCAGTTTTTAAAGAAAACAACCCAACTAAGTGACCCAACGCCAGCAACCCAGCAGTTGGGTCAACCAAACAACCCAGCATTTTTCAGAGAGTGTGTGTACTAAGACTGAATTGTTCACAAATTAGCTCTGGCAGAGTGGGTAAACATTAAACCGGCTGAGAGATATCCTCACACAC